>NC_089595.1:29014542-29182058 GCF_019320115.1 Miscanthus floridulus
CTAGTGAAGTCTTCTGAGCCACAAGGTCCGCCCATTGACTAGGAGTTATGTGGTCGAACTCGTGGAAGGGAGTTAACCCCTTTTGGATATAGTTCTTGTTGAGGTCTGACTTCCAACATCGGAATGACTCTTCCTTTATCTTAAGAGCTTAACATTTTACCAGTGGAAGGCTTCCCTTAGGAAACTAGAAATTGACCATCAGGAACTTCTCCCATAGATCTCTCTTTGTCTCCTCTAGTACTTTTTTTTCTAGCTGATGACTGCTAGGTTCAACTCATCTCTTACTAGAGCCCCGATTGAATTACAGAATCATGCTCTGAGATGCTTTGGCTTAAGGATCTCCCCTACTGGTCCGACCTCTGTTATCACATAGCATGTGTTAGTGCAAAAATGTGGTGATATGCCTAACACACAGCAAGCCAGATGATCTGGGTGAAGTCAACCAGAAGATCTGCTTGGCTTCAACATAGGACCGGTCGATCCCAAAAATTCTGAAAGCGTGCTAGTCAATTTGACCTGCAATTGACAAGGAGAGAAAGCTTTATCAGTAATTTAGGGTGGAACATGCTGGTATTGCCCAAATAGTTCCAAATATGCTGCTTCGAGAGGAGCCAAACAGGGGAATCAACTAGATAGACGATACAAGGAGAAATCGAGTGTTAAGGACTGTGATGCTCGTGGGTCATGGTTGATTTATGATAACAAGTATAATACACCCAGATATAAGTAATATAAAGAAACATCATTAGCTAAATGGATATAACCAGTGTAAAGCATTGAGCCGATAAGTTTAGCGAGAAAAGATATAACATGCGAACAAATCGACTATCTAGTACAAATGGATCTACAAAATGCCCTAAATATAATCTGTTACTATCAACAGTGAGGTTCGATCGGATCGATACAACTATGATAATAATAACAAACTAAAGCCAAAGAATCTATAAAATCATCTATATATTGATAGGTTTATGAAAAACATGCAATATGTGTGAAAGCACAGGCGAATCGGCTAAAATAGCCGATGCATGCATAGCAAACAAACAGAGCACAAATCTCGATCATGAACAAAACTACTAATTGATAATCTCTAATCCAAAGTCTTACCAGTGAGGTTCTACCGGGTCGATGCAGCTATGGTAGTATCATTAGATTAGATCTCATTAACTAGTGAGTTTATTTCAAGATTGGAACATGTCTTTGAATGCATACTATGTTTGATTAGAATAGAGATAAAACAGCCGATCCAGCAGAATTAAGCCATCGATTATAAGATTTAAAGCGTGACCAGATCAAAGGACGATCAATTAAGATGATATGATGCCGATCTATCTCTATCTCAATCAGGTAATTTGTTATAATTAATAAAACATTAATTATAACAAGATCGATAGCTGGTGAATCAACCAAAACAGCAAGGAAAATCTTACTAATCTTAGAAGATTCGATAACTGGTGATATTGTATGAAACAACAAGTTATTTAACACAAGATCGATAACTTTGATCTATATTATGATTCGTAAGAGATCAGTCAGCTGATGCAGCCTTACAAACTATGATACAGATCGATAAATAACTTATATTATGGCTCATAAAAGATCAATCAGCTGATGCAGCTTTACAAGCACAATACAAGTCGTGACGGTTCTCACAAGCAAGCTAGAGGTCGATCAGTCGATGCAGCCCTGTTTGCTAAAGAACTCGTCGAGATCAACAATACTCCTACTCCTAAGGGTTGACATGAAGCCGAAAAAGTAATTGTGTTGATTGATTATTTTTTTCTACAATAACTGGAGTCTAATATTTATACCCAGAACCTAAATATGAATCCTACTCAATACGACTCATTACAATTCTTGGAATAAAAGAAAACATTCCTAACTTAAAAATAACTTGGACCCTAATTTTTTCCTTTTTGTAGAGTCCAACATATTTTTCTCCAATGCCATCCATACGTAGTTCATTGACATTATCTACTGATGTCATCCAAAAAGAGCCAATCTTAGTACCGCATCTGAATCAGCTGATATCAAACCTTACGCAATCGATTCCTTGATGACACAATCCTAGAAGCTTTGAGTTCCCGTGTTCTCCTTCCCAAATTTTGGTGTAAACAACATGCCTTATCTGGATATTGGTTCGCTTTTCTGTTCCACCGTTTCCTCTTCGGCTTGGTACCCAAGTTCGTGGTCATGGCTTGGGGTTGTGGAGCAGAGGCGGCAATGTCCAACTCTGTGGTTGTTGCCTCTGATCTCCCTTCCTCTACTCTGTCTTGTCCAGTGAGATGTCGCGGACATCGACATCATCTTTTTTGAGTTTCAGGAGGGGTCTATATATACGGGAGGTCAAAGTGTTACTAATTGTAACACGATCAAAGCGTTAGCAAAATTTGCAAACTAATGCTTTATCCATACCTCCTCGTTCGGGTCAAAATCCTTGTCCAGCTCCTCCGTTAGCCTCCATCTGGCTTCAGGTGGGAAATGATTCTTAGGACTTTCATATCCCTCTTCTTCATCCTCGTCATCATCGTCTTCATCATCATCATCATCTTCTTCATTGTCGCCTCTAGCAGCCTCTCCTACTCTTCCTCGTCAGACTAATCCTGAGTAAGCATCTCTGCTAGACCCTTGCCTATCTCATCATTGAACTGCTATCAAGTAAGGTCCTCTGGTTCTACCTCTACAAAGATTGGCCCATGCTCAGGGCTTGGAGTTGCACTATCTCTTGTCTATGACATTTCGCGTTTTGTTCTAATAGAAGCAAGAAAGTCTACTTTAGATACACCAGAAGGTCTAAGAAATTGAAGAGGTATTGACATACAGTAAAAATTGAACATAGACAAAGGCACATTAGTCATTTGCTCTCAAATTAGCGGGTTGCTGCATTATACAGCCGTCCACCGCCTGTTGGTGATCACTGATCATAGACTATCATGATAGTCATTAATATTTGACTATCATGTTGTCTCACTACACCTTTTTGTATCATCGAGCCATACATTAGTCCGATAAAACAACAATAGATAAAAAAACGAGTAGTAGCAGTAGTAGAGGCCTCAGAAACATATCAATCATCATTTGATCATGAACCTAGAGCATCATGGCATCATAACAGAGAAGTTCATCACAAGTTCTTGATCATCAGATCATCATATTCTAGATAATTTCTAGAGTTGGACAATTTCATCATTAGCAAAAGAGAGGAGAGGAGAGGAGAGTTGGCCAAAAAAAGCAGCTGCTGTTTCCCAAACATAGAGGAGAGGAAAGGTGGCCAAAAAAAGCATATATATGCTCACTGTGTTTATATATGCTCACTGTTTTTTTGGCAGGCAACAGCTGCTGCCATATATCACAAAACAAGTAGTAATAGTGGCAGTGGTGGTGGTAGAGGCCTCAGAAACATGTCAATCATCATTTGATCAAGAACTTGGAGCATAAAGACATCATAAACACAGTGAGCATATATAAAAGTAGTGAGCATATAGAAAAACACAATAGTAGCAGCTAGTAATAATGCCAAGTTCCTCACAAGTTCTTGATCCTGAGCTCATATTCCAGATAATATATGAAGTTGGACAATTTCGTCATTGGCAAAAGAGAGGAGAGGAGAGTTGGCCAAAAAAGCCGTTGCTGTTTCCCAAAAATAGAGGAGAGGAAAGGTGGCAAAAAACAACATATATATGCTCACTGTGTTTGTATATGCTCGCTATTTTTTTGGCAGGCAGCAACTGCTGCCATATATCACAAAACAAGTAGTAATAGTGGTAGTGGTGGTGGTAGAGGCCTCAGAAACATGTCAATCATCATTTGATCAAGAACTTGGAGCATAAAGGCATCATAAACACAATGAGCATATATAAAAGTAGTGAGCATATAGAAAAACACAATAGGAGCGGCTGGTAATAATGCCAAGTTCCTCACAAGTTCTTGATCCTGAGCTCATATTCTAGATAATATATGGAGTTGGACAATTTCATCATAGGCAAAAGAGGGGAGAGGAGAGGAGAGTTTTTCCCAAAAAAAGCAGCTGCTGGTTGCCAAAAAAAATAGAGCAGCTGCTACCAAACATAGAGGAGTCGGAGAAGTAGAAGTAGAAGTAGTAGAAGTAGTAGTAGATGAGAGGAGACGAGTAGTACAAGTAGAAGTAGAAGTAGTTTGACTTTAGAGACGCGAGAAAGCCTACGAAATCATGTAGGTATTCATATATAGTAACAAATCATCATCGACAAAGCCACGTTATTCTTCTCAAATATTTGCTCTCAAATTAGTGGGTTGCTGCACTATACAGCCGTCCACCGCCCGTTGGTGATCACTGATCATAGACTAACATGAATGTCATTAATAGGAGAGGAGAAAACAAAAGAAAACCCAATGGCACTACAAGACCAAAAACCCCTAGAGGAGTCTAATCTCCAATGGCACTCCATTCAAGACGAGTTTCCTCCAGAGGCTTTTCATCTAGGAGAAGATTAGGGTTAAACTTCTGTCTTCTTCTACTACTTCTACTTCTACTAGTTCGGTCATGTTGTCTCACTACACCCTTTTGTGTTATCGAGCCATAAATTAATCCGATAAAACAACAATAGATCACAAAACGAGTAGTAGTAGTGGTAGAGGCCTTAGAAATATGTCAATCATCATTTGATCATGAATTTGGAGCATCAAGGCATGATAAACACAGTGAGCATATATAAAAACAGTGAGCATATAGAAAAACATAGTAGGGGTGACTGGTAATGATGCCAAGTTCCTCACAAGTTATTGATCATCAGCTCATCATATTCTAGATAATTTTTGGAGTTGGACAATTTCATCATTGGCAAAAGAGAGGAGAGGAGAGGAGAGTTGGCCAAAAAAAGTAGCTACTGCTTCCCAAATATAGAGGAGAGTAAAGGTGGCCAAAAAAGCATATATATGCACACTATTTTTTTGGTAGGCAGCAGTTGCTGCCATATATCACAAAACAAGTAGTAATAGTAGTAGTAGTGGTGGTAGAGGCCTCAGAAACATGTCAATCATCATTTGATCAAGAACTTGGAGCGTAAAGGCATCATAAACACAGTGAGCATATATAAACATAGTGAGCACCTGCTGCCAAACATAGAGGAGTAGGAGAAGTAGAAGTAGTAGTAGAGGAGAGGAGGCCAAACAAAAACAGTGACCATATATAAAAACAGTGAGCACCTGCTGCCAAACATAGAATTGGATAAGTAGAAGTAGAAGTAGTAGAGGAGAGGAGAGGAGGCCAAACAAAAACTATGAGAATATAAAAAAACAGTGAGCAGTTGCTGCCAAACATAGAATAGGATAAGTAGAAGTAGAAGTAGTAGTAGAGGAGAGGAGAGGAGAGGAGGCCAAACAAAAACAGTGAGAATATATAAAAACAGTGAGCATATCCAAACATAGGGGGCATATATAAGCACAGTGGGCATATATAGAAACAGTGAGCATATCTAAACAGAGTGGTCATATCTAAAAACAGTGAGCATATCTAAACACAGTGGTCATATCTAAAACCCCAAATTGATGGACAAGCATTCAGATATTTAACTGAGAAGCAAAGACAGTAACTAAGAAGCATTTAGATATTTAACTGAGAAGCATTCAGGTATCAGATAATTAACTGAGACATAAATTGCAATCTAACTACATTGCCCATTGTTTCACTATCATATCTAAACAAGCTCAAGCAACAATGCACATATCTAAAAACAGTGGGCGTATCTAAAAAAAGTGAGCCTTCTTGCAACTTGCACTAGCTGACTCAAGTTCCATAGTGAGCCTTTCCTCACTCAAATTTAAAATTGGTAGAATACTCATCACACAGTTTCATGTTGTAATTAAATGTAGCACCACACACCCTAAGGAATCAATTAATCACCTGCTCTGAATGCATTAGTTAGATACAATCTACTTTCAAGAGTCCAAGAGCCATCTAAGTTTCATGCTGGAATTTATAAAGATCCATGCTATAGCACTAAATTCGTTTCTATTCTGATGTCAACTAATGAAGGTAGCTCAAAAGTAGACCCACAATGGGTGACATTTCACCTAAATAATCACTGCATACCATGCTTGTACCCACAATGCACCCTGATCAGTCATAGATGTGCCTTCTTGCAAGTTGCAAGTAACACTACAAAAACTCAGTAAGTAGAGGTAGATATTGGTAGCGAAAAAATCCACACAGAGACCTCTTCACAACTGCAACCATAGATCTAAAAAGGAATGACAGTTCAATTCAGCATTTATTGTACATAACAAAAATCAAACAAATAAATATAAGCATGAATTGAAACTGAATGGAACCTCTACTAACCACTATGGCATACTGAAGCTTATATTATAAGAGATAAACTACGAAGGTTATGCCACAAAAGTAGATTGTGAAACTAACAAACCAATTTGCAGTTGCTATACCTTACCAATTTGCCAAGCATGCAATGAGAATTTACGCAAATAAGCACACAAGCACTGACAAACCAAGGCAATGCACATTGGGTGAAGCATCAGGAACAAGTGCTGGAGCAGCGAGCAGCAGCAATGGTGGATCTGAACCTGTCGGGTGTAGGGGAAGCTGTGGAGGAGCGCGGACACCAGTGGAGGTGCGCGGATGTCGGAGAGCACGGGCAATTAGGCCGCCCGCTGTTGGAGGTGCGCGAATGCTGGATCCTAATGGGCATTATGGCCGCTAGCCAGGGGAGGGAGCGTGGATGTCGTAGAGCTCGAGGACCGTGGCTGCTCGCTTGGGGGGGGGGAGCACGGACGCCAGAGCGCATGAGCACCAGGGCCATGGGAGGGCGGGGAGCGGACCTACGACACCTCAAGGTCAGAGACGAGGTGGTGGTGGGCCAGGTCATGGATGTGGACGGCACGGCCGCAAACCCTAACTTGCTTGGCGGCCCAAGGGATGGAGCGGGTTGGCGAAACTCGAGGTCGGAGATGGGGAGGCGGAGGTGGGTCAGCCGGCCAGGGGCTCTAAAACCCTAGCCGTCGTGGAGATGGGGCGCGTGGCGTTGTGGTGGCTCGGGGATGTCGAGATGTGGCCCAGGGGTGCAGATAGGGGCGTCGGCATTGGGAGAGGTCCTAGAGGCGGCGGCGATGGGGCGTGGGGGAAAAATTGGGCAGCCTGATGGCGTCGGGAGGAAGAAGAGAGCACCCAACACTTAGGAAATTTTGGCCACTGAGCTCCCGTGCTTATATACTTAGGACGATTTGTAGGGGTGGCTTAAAATACTAGCTGCCCCTACAAATGCATTTGTAGGGGCGGTTCCTGATCTAGCCGCCCCTACAAATATTTTCCATTTTTAAAATTATTAATTCTTTTTTTTAATATCACAAAAATGCAAAGTAAATATATATAATATATTATATTATTCTATATATGCATAAATATATATATATATATAAAATAATTTCCTGATATTCAAAACAATATAGAAAACAAAAAAATCAAAAATAAAAAATTTAAATTTTAAAACTTCGACTACAATTTTAGGACATTAAATGACCTAAAATGAAAATGTTGTAAACATAAAAGTTGTATAACTCATCAACATGTACAACTTTTATTTTGGTCATCTTGTCATGTGACTTTGTTTGAACGATTCAAAATTTGAAATTCAAACAATTACAACTTGAAACAACATTTTGAAAGAGTATGATTTCAACTGAAAAAGTCATGAATATAAAAGTTGTACAAATCATCAAGATGTACAACTTTTATTTTGGTCATCTTTTCATGTGACAAACTTTGAACGATTCAAAATTTGAATTTCAAAAAATGACAACTTCAAACAAGATTTTGAAATACTAAATGATTCATCTTAAGGGGGTAGAATGACAACTTCGAACAAGGTTTAGCAAAAAATGAAATACTAAATGACAACTTCAAAAAATGACAACTTCAAACAAGGTTTAGCAACATAGTTGTGCATACATGTTGATGTCTTCCGAATCTCGAGGACGAGATTCATCTTAAGGGGGTAGAATTGTAACACACTAAAATTTGAATTTTTGGAAATAGAGCTAAAGAGATTTAAGTTGGAATTTTTGTGCACATAAAAACATAGGAAAAATAAAAATTTTCATTAATTTAAAATTCATCATAAGGTTTAGCAACATAGTTGTGCATACATGCCGGAGCATTTGATTTATTGGTTGAGAGGTTTGAATTGCTTTTGGAAGTGAAATTAAAAATGGCTTTGAAATAAAAGAGAATTGGGAAATGAAAGAATTTAAAAAGTTATAAATTTTATTTTTAAAAGCCTACTAAAATTTACCAGTTGTATTTGAATTGAAAAGAATATTTGAATTAATATTTAACTTGATCTGGTTTAAAGAAATTTAAACCATATTCGAATTTGATTTGATTCACGTTTAAATCTGGGTTTGAAAACAAAATAGCAAAGGATTCTTTGTTTTTTCCTTCCTACCCGGCATCTAGCCCAACTTGTTTTTCTTTCCCACCGGCCCACCTTCTCCCCACTCTTTCCCCCCCTCTCCCGTGGGCCTTTTTCCACTGCCCCGCGTGGGCCGAGTTGGCGCGCCGGCCCAATCCGTGGCCCAACTGTAGCAGCAAAAGCCACCAGCACGCCTCCTCTTCCTCCATCACCGACTGACCGGTGGGCCCCATGTGTCAGCTCCTCCTCCTACCTCGTGAGCAACACGGACTCCTCCGCCGCTGTCCAAATCTGCCCCGCCCACGGCTCCCTCCGTTTGCCGTGCCCCCAAGGCTCTAGGGCCATAAATAGCAGATGCCCGTGCCCGCCGCTACCTATCCCGCGCCCTATCCCGCACCGTCATCGCTCCGAGCTAGCCATTGCCGCCGTCTGGATCCCGCCAGGAGAAGCCAGAGTCGCCGAGCCGATTAGACACCCCTCCGTCACTGTAAGCTTGATCCCGAAGTTCATGTTGAGATTGCGAGCACTCCTAACCCCTTTTATCTCTCTCTCCCGCGCTGTCTGGGTTTTCCCGCGCCGTAGATGCTCCGCCGCCGCCATAGCATGCTGCCCGCATGCCTTTGCTCCTTTTTAATTGCAATTGACCGCCTAGATGAGTTCTCCGTGCCTCCCTCTTGCTCCCAGTGCTTTCCCCGTGTCTCATGGGGCTCGGATTTGCCAAACTGAGCTCGCCGCAAATCTTCTCGTCGTCGTTAATGGCGCGTCGCCGCGCCCGCTCTCTTCCGGTCGGCAGCCTTCTCTTTCTCCCTCCCCGATTGGATCCTGACCGTCCAAATCTAGATCAACGGTTAGGAATAGAACTTACCCCTTCGCATGCCATCTTTATAAAGAGCCCCTCGGTTTCTTTAAAATAGAACCCGCGGTCCATTACGTATTAGATAGAATGCATCTTCTTCTTTTAAAAAGCGTATTTTTCTCTGTTGACTTCGAAAATATGTTTTCAGCTATTCACAGTTTTGCCACTAGATTTGTTTAGGCCATAACTTTTTAGTTTTAACTCTGATTTGATCCGTTCAAATTGCGTTAGGTTCGTAATTTCATAATCTACGTGTTCATACTACTGTTCAGTATGTTTTTAACTTTTAAAATTCGAGATTAGATTTAATCTATTATTCGATTAAAGGAAAACTTGTTTAAATCATATCTCCTACGTTTTAGATCTGTTTTGCCCCATTCAAGTTGCGTTAGATTCATAGCGATGAGATCTACGTGTTAGTAACAGTGTTTATCATGTCACTAATACTGGAATTTCATGGTTTGAATCATATTTTGATTAATGATTATGCAACTGTGTTTTTATAAATAAAAATATGATTTGTTTTACTTTAGTTTTATAATTCAAATCCAAATTTGACTTGATTTAATTTATATTATCTATAAAATATCTTATATATGTTTTTATATAATTAAAACACATGAAGCTAATGGTTTTATATTTTTCTTTCATGAGTAGATTTCTCGGTAGTTGTATCTTTTCAACCGTAGCTCCGATTAGAGTGCTTTTCACGTCTATGTGTTCGTAGCGAGTCGTAGATTCGTTTTACAAACTTTTCATCTTGATTTTATGTTTGGTGTACTGTTCTAATATAGATCTATTGTTTGCTTCGTGTATGATTGTATGGATGCTTGTGTGGTGATATATGGTTCAGTCAATTGGTGAGGTTCACGTGGTGATTAAGAAGCTATTCTCTGAAGACTAGCAGCTAAGAATTGGAAGCAGAAGATTGAAAGTTGAATACTAGAGGCTTTTGAGCATATTGCTTTGGGGGAAAAGCAAGTTAAGGCAAGTATAGCATGGGACTATCCTTGTTGCCTATTCACTATTAATCATTTAATTCATACTGCATGTGTCTACCTTGACTGCCACTAAGGATTTCTTAGTACTTTGTTACCCTGTACCTTGATACCTTTGGGTTATTGCATTTGGATAGTATGATGCTAGTGCTCAACTACAACCATGATCTTGTAACATGACTAATGGTATATGCAATAAACATTAAAAGATGCTTTTTAGCAACATGGAACAAGGGGGCTAGAGCATTGGGTTATTTTATGGTGCTCTAGATTCCTCTCCCTAAGGACTTATCTGTAAGTGATCATCCGGGACTTACAGTACAGCTGTGAGGGCTACATGGCTCTAGGTTTAGCTCAGTATAAGGACCTTTTCTAGCTTGTTAGTGGTTACCTTTATTGATGTAAGAATGGCTTGATGAATCGGGTATAGAGCGGCCTCTATCCCCATGTGTATAGGTTGCGTGTCAATGTGCCATCGGGAAGGGGGGCTCTACATCTGTTTGCCGAGTAAATCTAATGGCCCTAACTCGTTAGACGAACCTCTAAAAGGCTTCATAGTGAACCCTGCCAACCTTCCTTGGTAGTGGGTCAAGAGGTTGGCCGCCTCGGGCGAAAGGGTAAATCACGACTCACAGTGAAAGTGTACAACCTCTGCAGAGTGTAAAACTGGTATATCAGTCGTGCTCATGGTCACGAGCGGCCTTGGAACCCTTACGAATAGATGATGAACCCAGATGATACTAATGATGAAGATGCTCACTAATGGATAATTGTTTATGCTATTCATTATTCATGTTTACCTGATCATGTGTTTATGGGCTTGTGAATAAACTTGTTGCCATCCAATTGCTAAAAGATGACTCATCAAAAGCCAATCGCAGTTAAACCAGTGTCAGCCTTTTGAGCCTCATGAACCCCATGTTATATTTGTTGAGTACGACATGTACTTACGCTTGCTTTATTTTCAATTATTTGGATAAGATCCTGGATGGGTACTAGATTGCTAGAGTATGGAGGAATTAGGCTTGTGATCAACCAGTCAGTTGTCCCTGTGGATTTGGAGTCTTCGCCTGAAGATCAGAGTTGTCTTTCCACTGTCTATACTATGAGGTTGTAATCTCTATACTAATACGCTATGTATTTAAGCATTGTCTTTTGATGTTACCCTTATTTGTAGCTATATGTGAGATTTGACTTCCTGGGCTCACATATGGTGTGTATCTTGTTTTGTTCTTAAAACTGGGTGCTACAGAATGCAAGCATCATCACTATACAAGTCTATCAACATCACAAAAATCCAATCACCACTGACAACAAAATATACATGCTAAAATATGATAGGCTTGCTGAACCCACATAATTACCATCTTTCACCACCATAATAGAGTGTTGGGGAAATTAGGCCTTTGTGGTGAACAAACCAGACCAAAAGGTTGAAATCACTGTATTGAAAGCTTGCCAACTGTTGCACTTGATAAACACACCTACAAATATCTGAAATGATCCAAAAGATTTGACAGAACATACTATCATTAGCCCTTCATCTATAATGTAGTTGAGATAGGGAAAAGCTAGAGAGACCTGTCCAATGCGCCATCATCGCCACCAAATCGTAATGCCACTACCACCCAAATAGCAAACCATGAATTAAAGAAACCTACAAGAAACTAGATCAAAGAAGGGGTTTTTGGACCCCCACTGGTACAATCACCGATGAGGTTAACAGGATGGAGACCGAGGCGACTACTGTTATGGGAGAGTGGTGACAAAGAGTCTCTATCACGCTCAACATCATGCTACAAGCTTATTATTGAGGCCAACATGGAGTCGTGCATCTCAATAGTTCTATAGCAGGTTGGTTTCATGGTGACACTATCGCTTCATGATAGTAAAATTCTTTTTGTGGCTTATTGAAAATGATGTCATTCTAACTAAAGACGAAATGATTAAGAGAAAAGTGAAAGGAAACCCATCTTGATATTTCTGTGATTGTGAAGAATCGTCCAAACATCTTTTCTTCGAGTGCAAAGTAGCTAAAGCAAATTGTGGCCTTATAGTCTGCCTAATTGATGCAAATAAGACCCTGGTTTCTATTTATTGGTGTTGGCGTGGCTAGCCAAGGATACAAGAATATATATGTCCACTTGTCTTCTGCTCTATGCTGGTCCCTGTGGAAATGTCGAAATAGAGCTTGTTTTGATAAAAAAAACTAATAAATTGTCCTTTGGAGATTATTACGAAAGCTTGTGTCGGTAAGACCACCTAGAACGCCGCCAAATCTCCTCGCCGAGAGACGTGACAAGCAACAAGATAGAGAGAGGAGAGGCTTAAAGGGTGTAGTAGATGTGTTTTTTATGTTTGGAAGTTAGGATCCTCAATTGGCCTTGATCCTCTGATATATAGAGAGGGGATGGTCTTATCCCAATAAGAAACTATCTTAAAACGCGTTCTCCAAATTTTCCACGTCCAAAAAGGGTCCAAAACCAATTTTGAAACCAAACCGGTTCGGACTCTACAGGAAAGTCGGCTTAGATTAGCATCCACTTACCTTTTAAAGCCTCCTCCACCGAAGAAATCAAAATCAAAACCCTCAACCCTTAGATTTACATTTTTGGGAGGTAGCCCAAAGCCCCTTGTCCTTCCTCCTTGGGTTACAGTAAAAATCTTGAGGAAGAAGAAGGGGGCTGCTACTTATACACTGTTGAGGAGAGAACTCAATCATCAAATTGTTGAAACCACTCACAAGCACCTCGATTTAATGATCTTTCTCAAAATCCCCAGTTTCTAGGAGCTTCCACGAGATCTGAAATTAGCATGTAATCTTTGATTTTTGCGAGGGGATTTTAGATGAAATAGATCTTTCGTGATCTTGTGTAGTGCCCTCCAAAACCTGAGTTGGTTTGGATCAGGATTGAAATTATCTACGTGTGCTTCTTCGGGTGCTCTCTCTCTCTTCTCTCACCGGAGCTTTGCTCTGCTGCTGCTTTTCCCGGTGCTGGGACGTCAGGACCTTCAGATACCTGGCTGATCTGTGCTCCTGTCAGTGATTTCCTTCGGCTGCAACTTTCAGTGATCTCTGCGCATGCCTGACTTCTTATAAACTTTAGCATGCAGGAAGCTGTAAGCGGCAAGAGCAGCAACAACTCTTCAGTCCTACCTTGTTTCTTCAAGTTTCTGAAGTCTCACTTTCTAGCTACAGTGCTCATCCCTGAAGTAATCATTGTGTGCATGATTCTAGTACGTAAGTATTTCTTGTCTGAGAGCCTCTTTGATCATCCCAAATATTTTAAGTTAGTCTTAATCGCTACTATGGTCAACATGTCTCGAGTTGACACGTGAGACTTTGAACGATTATACAAGAGGCGTGTTCCGTAGTAATCGGCACATAGGTCAAGTTCCATTAAACAATTTTTATTAGCTCCCATTCACCACCCTCTGAAACTATATTGTTGCTGCATGCATGATTGGACAAAAGGGGACATAGGTTTAGCAACATATGCATACTGCTTGCTTCCAACTTTTATAAATGGATGCTCTACACGCACTACCGGACTCCTTGAGTTTGCCGAGTGCCCGAAACACTCGGCAAACTACGTAAAACACTCGGCAAATTGTTCGCCGAGTGCCACACTCGGCGAATAGCACTCGCCATAAATAGTACCGGCAAAGCCAACTTTGCCGAGTGCCATTTATCGGGCACTCGGCAAACATTTTGCCGTGTGCAGTTTAGCTCTCGGCGAAAGTAAACGGTCGTAACGCCGGACCCGCCGTTAACAGTTACTTCGCCGAGTGTCAAACGGCAAGGCACTCGGCAACTAGTTTTTTAAAAATATTTTTTGGTTTTTAGAATTCCTTTTCGCCGAGTGCTGCGCTCGGCAAATGATAAACATATGCCGAGTGTCGCACTGTAAGATACTCGGCAAATATTTTTCAAACAGTATTTGGGTTTTTTAAAAATCCTTTTCGCCGAGTGTTGCTCTCGGCAACTAATAAACATATGCCGAGTGTGGCACTGTAAGACACTCGGTAAATATTTTTCAAATAGTATTTGGTTTTTTTTTAAAATAGCTTTTCGCCGAGTTTCTTGGTAATAACACTCGGCAAATTGTGTTTCTTTGCCGAGTGTCTTGGTCATAACACTCGGCAAAGCCTCAGAAATCTGATTTTTTTTGTTTTTGCATTACATTTCATAGCACATATATATATATATCACAGCACAGATATGTTTCACAGCACATATATCACATATATATATCATCTCCACACACCACATCACATATGTCACAATAATCCACAATGGTACACAAATGTCATACCACAATACCAACATAAGGTTCGAGTTTAAAGTATCCACCACACGTGCATTACAAGCATAAGTGCAACACAAGGAATAAGTTCAACACATGAAAAGAAGCAAATCACCAATTAGACCACGGCGACTGCTGCGGTGGGTCATGAGGTACATCGTTTGATGCCGCCGATTGACCCTGCACAAAGAATAGATAAGATTACTTGATAGCTGCAAAAGGAATTGTTGAGACATATATAGCTTAGGGTCGTTTATTTGATGGTAAGTATGCCCTATTCAATTCTTTTAATAGTCACTTTGTATGTGTTGGGTCCTTTTGGTGCTGAAACGTTAGCAAGGCAAAAACATTGTTTCATAACTTAAAAAGTACGGAGTAGCTCTGAATAAGCTCGTGGAACAGGCTGCGAGGAAGCTGGTTCTTGTTCGATCAGTCAGCAGCTGCCGCTGCTCAATGCTGTAGCCTGTAGCAGCAGCAATACTACTACTACTGTGCTACGTTTATAAATTAATTCAGAAGCACCAACAGTTGGAAAACTGCTAAGTGATTTTATGATCTTCTCTATCATGATTGATTTTAATATCCATCTCAGATTGGCAGGTGTTACAAGCAGAATTTTGAGCTACGACTGTGAAAATGTACAATACAAAAATTAGAGGTCTATCAGATACTTCTAGGAAATAGGATTGCAGAAGTTGTACTATCTTTAAAACCCTTAACCCTTGATTTGGAATATAGATCTATGATTCATTGATTGCAGCTAGTTTCGTTAAAGTGCAACAGACACTGAAAATGTGCCTTTCTTCATGTCCCAAACTACCCAGGTAAAAAAAAATGGCAAACAATAAACTCTCATTTTTTTTTTGCCCGAAGTTGCACCAGAGCACCATGGTCCAAAGTTCTTGAACACTACAAATCCCGAGAGGAGCCACATATGTGCACAAAATTTGGCCCAGTTCCAGACCGATGGCATCTATCAATTTGTTAGTAGTAGCAATTTTTAAAGTATTCTCAAGTTGCACACAAATATTTGTAAGAAAAACATTTACTATAAGAATGCCAGATATATATTGATATATGACGCTAATCTCAAGTCAACCACTGCGAAGTGTGGTTCAATGCATCAGAGAGTTTTGTTCAGGCAAGCAAACTGCAAATTCAAGTGTAAATTTAAACTAGCGGCTGAGGCCAAGAGGCAATTATGAAGACGAGAAACGACTTATATGATAGGCCGTATACGGTATGACCGGCCGGTTACGGGTATTTTTTTCTTTCCTTTTATATATTCCAGTCGGTCTAGCTTTATTCTTTTTTTTCTCACATTGTTGTTTCTTACAAATTTTGTAATCCAGAACCTATAATAAACCCCAAGGATACAAACAACCTAGCTAGATTATCATAATTCATAATCTAGATTATTATAATCTCATTCATAGTTCAGATTCTAGTAATGTAAAATTGATCCAAACAAGTCCTTATAGTGCAGGTCGGCTACCACCGCCATTCTCCATGTTCAAAAACTTAACACCCATTGCTGAAGACTAATCGGCACTGGGGATAGATGTACTCACAGGAGTGTCTTCAGGAGGACGAGGAGGAAGGAATAGCGCTTGTGGCAGAGGTTCACCCATCTTCGCGCCGAGATGGTGCATCCACTGAAACATGTGCTCCTGCCTCTGCCGATCAGCGTCAATCTTCGCCTCCAACGCTATTCTCTGCCTCCTCTCTTCTTCAAGCTCGGCCTACAAAATTTCACCCCACTGTTACAATGGAAGTCAAAGGTATGTAAGAAACAATGAACGACGAATAAAAGAGTAATAACCTGCAAAGTCTGCATGGCGTGCTGTGTACTGGTCGGTCGTGGGCGTATGGGCGGCCTCTGGCCCGTGTCGCTTGCTCGGATCTGGGAGAGAGTGGGGGTAGTGGCCGTGTCGACGACGCTGTCGCCAAGCCAGTACCTGCCATGCTTCTTGCCTCCTCCCACCCTCATGACAAGGTCACCTTCGAAATCCTGGGTGCTCGGATCGTACTCCGGCCCATGGACCGCCTTGGCCGCCGTTGTGTACTCGGTGAGACGGCTTTGGATGGAGGGATTGCTGTACGCCGAGGGGGGGGGTCCTCCGGGTTGAAGTCAACGGCGGATGTCGCCTTGCCCTTGTGGGCCATAGCCCATGCCTTCACCTGGGAGCAAGGTGCGCCACCATGTGACGCCGACTGTGAAACAAACAGTAAGATCATTAGAAACTATGCAGAAGCAAGCGTTGGAATACATAAATGAAGTCACGTACCCATCTCTCCGCGTACTCGGCAAGGGTAAGGTTCCCCTGATGGTGTGGTGCACCTGTCATCATCAAACGCCGCTCCCGACAAGCGGCGTGTGTCTCCGACCACTCTGGGGAGCACCACTTGTCCACCATTTTCCTCCAGCACTCGCCTTTACCGGCCACCCAATTTGGAGGCACCTACACGTCAACATGCATTTGTCATATAAGAACACAGTAAGTGTACTTAATCTCAGGAAGAAACAGTATTTACCAGCATGTATTGCTCTTTGGTCAGCGTCAAGGTTCTTGCGAGGTCTTTGTCGATCTTCACTTCCTCGAAGACAGCTTTGTATTGCTGTACAGCTAGGATACGCGCCTCGTAGTGCATGTCCTTCACGAGCTTGTAGCAGGCTTTGTGAGCGTGCCTCTCGGCCCTCTCCTCGTATCCCTCGTCACATCTGTAGTAATCCTGCATATAAACATTATGTATGTAGTCATTATTTCAAGGATGTGATAGGAATGCGATGTATTGAGCAAGATAGTGTGGGGAAGGCTTACCCACAGCTCTTTCACAACCCGCTGCGCCTTGTTGTCGAATTTCCTGCCTTCCCGATCTCGTGCATCGGGGGCAGAGGCGTAGTGCTCGAATGTGTAGGCTGGCTCCACCCCTCCTACCCAGGCCACCAGGCTGGGGAAGTGTTCCCTACATAGAAGGCCCAGGATTCCACCGGGAAGGCGTTTGTGATCACCTGCAGCCACAACCTTCCATCCCCTGTCCAAGTGATTAACGAAAAAATATTAGTTTGTATTTTGCCATGTTAAACATATCAAATGAAGTAGCGATAACATCTTAAGATACTTACCTTGGCCCATTGGGGCGAATCACCGGCCGTTTCGTGAAAGGTATAGCCTGTTCCGGGAGGCGTGAAGGGCCTCGCAACCAGATCTTCGAAGCAGAGGAAGAGGAACCCCCCGCCGAGGGCTCCTCGTGCTCGCCCTCCTCCTCATGCTCGCCCTCCTCCTCGTGCTTGCCCTCCTCCTGCTCGGCCTGCTCCTCATGCTCGTGCTGCTCCTCCTCCTCCTCCTGAGGCGAGGGAGGTACAGGCGACGGCGGTCGAGTCACTACACGCGCCTACCGACCCTGGCCTCTCGGTCGACCCTGGCCTTTCGGCCGACCCCTGCGCCTCCGCAGCGGCTCCTCAGCTGCAGGAGCCTCCTCAGCTGGAGCGGACACCGAGCTCTGATAAAACGACCCGACGGACCTCATACCGCCCACCATCTTTTGTCAATCACCTGCAATTAAAAAGAGTAAACCAATAAGCACATATAAACAGGACAACCTAAAAAAGAAATGCAAAATAAACGAAACATAATTAGAAAATGATAGTATTACTTGTATTAGAAATAGGCATCATGATCGGGATCAGCCGGATCATAACTCTCATCATCACTATCACACATGTCGAAATAATCAACACTATTCGAAGGACCAATGTTGTCATCATCGGCATTGCCTATACGCACTCGCTCAAGTAATTCTAAGTCTTGCACATTTTCCACCTCATCTCCGTCGTCCTCTTCATCAACCCTTTCATTATCTACTTCCATTTCGATCGCACCGGTTAAGTCTATCTCAACACTCCCTTCTAGCCCCTCCTCTTGATAGAACTCCCCGTCTAAGTTGTAATCTTGATCATTTGGGAGAGGTAGTCTACCATGTGGCGATGTCTTCTGCACAATATACCAACCCTTAAGACAGTCGTCGTTTGGGCACGTGTATGGTAGATAATAAACTTGCGTCGCCTGTTGAGCAATAACATAGACATCTTCCCCTAGATAGACGAAATCCTGACGAATTTCGACCAGCCCAAGATTAGGGGTCCGTCTCATTACTGCAAGATCAAACCAATGACATTTGAATATGACGGGCTTAAGGGGTTTGGAACCACGAAATTTGACTTCGTAGATTTCTTCGATTCTCCCATAATAATCAGCCCCATCAGTGCCGGGCGTAAGAACTTTGGTATTTGTGGTTCTTCGATTGGGCCGACTTTCCTCATGTCCTGTCGTGTGAAAGCGATATCCATTCACGTCATAAGCGGCAAATGACCTGACCCTATACAGAAAGCCACTGGACACCTGTACTAACTCAGGATCCATAGACTCATCGGTTTGGCCCTGCAAGCTCAAGCAGGATATATCGTTAAACTAAGTACGAGCAACTTGTAATGTCAAACTAAGTACGAGCAAAGTTGGACAATACCTTCTGTGCGAACCAAGAAATGAAATCGGGCATTCCATTTCCCGCACCCTGTTTAAGAAGGGTATCACATTCCTGCGGGGTAGGTTCCCTTGATAGATGCCAGTAGTGATCAAGAAATTCCCTATAACAAAGAGAAACAAGAGAGTTGGATACCAAATAGTGACAGCATATTTAACAAGTTCGTTGTGAACTTACTGCATGTATGGCTCCACTTCGGGAAGGTTGGTCAACACATAGTGCATGATAGTGCGCCACTCTTCATGTCTCAATGTCTTGGGTTTCCAATCACTTGCACTTCCAAGCTGCCCTCAGAAAAGGCTGAGGTTCGATTCATTTTCGCCCGCATTGTAGCGAGGGGGTGGATTATGCACGCTGGGAAGGTTGTCACTATAGTAACTTGTTGTGAAGTTTGACACCTCCTCCAGAATGTATGCCTCTGCAACGGAAGCCTCAATTTTGCCTTTATTCTTACATTTACTTCGAACAACCTTTAGACATCTCTCGATTGGATAGCACCAACGGCCCTGCACGGGCCCCCCATTCATGCCTCATACGGGAGGTGCAAGATCAAATGCTGCATCGGAACAAAGAAGCCGGGTGGAAATATCTTCTCTAACTTACAGAGAAGCACCGGCGCCATTCTTTCCAAGTCCTCAACCACTTTTCGAGACAACTCCTTGGCACAAAGCTGGCGGAAGAAATAGCTCAACTCTGCCAACACTAGCCAGACATGCTCAGGGACATAGCCACAAAGCATCGCTGGAAGAAGCCACTCAATCCATATGTGGAAGTCATGGCTCTTCATCCCTTTGACTCGCAGAGTAGATACGTTCACTCCCCTCCTCAGATTCGCTGCATACCCATCAGGGATCATCAACGTTTGCATCCATTCAAGAACTTGCCTCCTTTGGGGCCTGGTCAAGACGAAATCGGCCTTAGGCTTGCTCCATGTCTTGCCGCCTCTAGGAGGCTTCATTTCTTGCTTTGGTCTATCGCATAACGTTGCTAGGTCCACTCTAGCCTTAACGTTGTCCTTTGACTTTTCAGTGTCCATGAGTGTTCCCCAAAGTGCCTCGACCACATTCTTTTCAGTGTGCATCACATCAATGTTATGTGGAAGAAGGAGGTCATCATAATAGGGGAGTCTCTCCAAGCCCGACTTATGAGTCCACATATGTTGATGACCATATCCCACAAAACCATCGCCTTGTGGGTTGACGACGAGAGCATCTATCTAAGCACGAACCTCGACACCCGTCATGATCTGCGGTGCGGGGTCTGTCACTACCACACCTTTCGTAAAGTTCTTCATGTCACGTCTGAATGCATGCTCAATAGGGAGGAACTGTCGATGCTTGTCGAACGAAGAATACTTGCCACCCTTCTTCAACCAAATGAACTCCACAGCTGTCTTGCATAATGGGCATGGGAACCTCCCGTGAACACACCAGGCGCAGAATATCCCATACGCCAAGAAGTCGTGCAGGGAGTAGTGGTACCAGACATGCATTCTGAAGTTCCTCTTTCGAACGGGAGACGCCTAACCAGGTTACGTGCTCTACAAACATGCATGATACAGAAAAGAGGGGTGTTTTATGCCTCACCTCGCTGTCCCGCAAACAGGAGAAGCCTCAACCGCTACAAGGTCCACGGAACACCAACAAACAGCCAGAAGCTTCAGTCCTCCCTAAAAGAATAAGTCTGTTCAAATTTAAAATATCTTATATTTAACCGAATTTATAAGAAATAGTATTAACATGTATGAATTTAACCACCGACAGCAAGCTAGACTTTGCCTTTGACCTAAGTCACTGTAAGCCAAAACTCCTATCCAGTCAGCATGTTCATCCAATCATGGACCGCCACATCACTTGTCAGCTTCCAATTGAGCCCAGTCAGCAGCCGGACATGGCAATCTTGTAATATATATACCTTCTATCAGTCAAACTAAAAATTGTTTGATCTAGCACTATTCTAGAGTTACCTTCTATCAGCTAGTTAGTGTCATACAAAGTAGACTGCGTCCTCGTTCATCATCATTAGGTTACTGAAATCGTATACAAGACTAATAAATCCTCATGATGCGATTGGCTACTTTAGCAGCGATAGATCATCATTGTTACGGCGCATTATTGACTAGCTTGAAACGGTAGAAAACCATACGTACTCTCTACTATACGTTTCCGTTTTCAAACATGATCGCAGCACCAGCAAATTAAATCTTCAATCTCTTACTTTATAATGCACTTAGCTTAGGCTATATCTATATATATATCCTGCACTGCCAGCAACGTTTGTACATGGCTCATTATTGATGGGCAGTTCACATCTCATGGAGGTGCACTTTCTTGGTTTCAACAGAAACATACTACCTGACTAGGTCACATGTACTGTTCAAACCCAAAAAAGAAACACCAGGGGATGATTGCACTACCATATGTAGACCTCTCTCTATATATGCTCCCTTACACGTACTTCTACTTAGTAATGTAGTTTATATATAATATGCTGCGGAAATAAATAAATAAATAAAATATTACTGCAGAAGAATTTCCACGGCCTCAGTGTATACCAGTGCAGTGGGCCAGGTGGTGGTGTTGAGGCTTGCAGCGACTGGCGGCTCAAATCTGAACCTTTTGTTGTTGCTGCTGGTCGGAAGAAGGGAGGACCTGCTGCAGCCTGCACAACAAGGAAATGCGTGAGTAGAGCAATTGGTCAAAGTAGTAGCTAGAATATAATTAATATACTGGCATCCTCACTCACTCCAAAATAAAATACTAGAATAAGACCGGCCACCAGTACTATCTATGTCGAATTTGCATCAGGAGAATTGAACTCTAGAAAGGCAGAGCTGTGTCCATTTGCATATGTACACCCCCATAATTTTTGCAAAACAATCAAAGTTAGCAGGCATAATACATGCATAGTTGCATATACACTTGGAACTAGATGATCAAGATTCAGTCTTCAGTGAAAAGGAAAAATTCAGTTTTCAGTGAAAAGATCTTGGTCCTGGTAACAACAAAGTGGTTAGTTACAGGAATGTCTCTCCCGTATATTCATGACTCTAGCCCTTCTCTTCCTTTGCCCTTATTCAATCCACTAATGCTACTGCTGGTGCTGGGCATCACGCACAGCTTGCAAGTGACAGCATGCTTTGGCTTCTACCCTTACCACACAAGAAGAGAAAGTGAGGCTGTAACAGCTAGCAGTAAAGCAGATCTCTCTTTAGCCTGAGTGGTGTCATCTCATGCTTGCCATTGCAACTGCAACTGCACTATAGCCTCAAATGGCTTTATTCTCCTTCACTTCACCAGGATATGATCTAGTTAGCATCTTTTTCTCCACATCTATAACAGGATTGACCTTGCGCATCTATCCTCATTGGATGGCACCAGTAGTGTGTCACCAACAACTAGCTCAAATGGAAAATCCACAGGATTTTATTTTAAGATAAACAACACACACACACTTAATGGCCAAGAGAACAGCTGCTAGTCCACCAAGTGAGCTTTGTAAAGACAGACATACGACTATATTCATAGGCATGCTACAACTAGGAAGATTGCTAATGAAAAAAACAGCCTACAAATTTTCAAAATATGGGGTGTCAGGCACTAGTTAACAGCTGTGGCTCACACCTGCGAATCTATTACATGTTGGGCTATCGCATAGATGGCCTCCTTGGATCCACTTAAGGTCCCGTCTGCTTCTAAAAAAACTTAAAATTAGCACCTGCTCTACTACTAATTTTAGCAACTCTCAGAGATCAAACTTGAGATGCTTGACTCTTCATAAAATTTAAAATAACTTATAATTTAAAACGAATCGAGTATTAATGTATGTTATAGGATGCTAAAGTTAGCAAGATCCAAATAGACTGTAGTACCTAGTACTCCTTTTCATCCTGAAATACGAGATACCTGAGCAATTGTAGGATCAAATAATATTCGCTAAAAAACTAACTCACTCCTCACTAGTTGGCCAACCATAAGACTCGCACCCATGATCACGCATACACAATGAAAGACATGCTCAAAAGAGGAATATCTAGTCCATTCCTCCCTTCTGGGTTTCAAAACGATATTTACAAATCAACTGTAGATTAAACTTTAAGCAATCAGACTTCAAAAGGCAAATTTGACTCAAAAAAGGATATCAAGGACAGTAGGAACATAATCAGACTAATAATCACAAATCATGACAACCTGCTAACACCAATTCAAGCATTCATCAGCCATCAACTCTAATTTATAAACTATCTCCATCCTCAAATGAACAGCTATTTTTGAAATCACTCTGATGAATGCTTAAACTATCTAAGCAGGACAATATGAGAAGCAGTGAGAATACAATGGGGCTTACCGGAGAATGGGGGAAGCGGTGGGATCCTGCGGTGGGCTCCTGCGGCGACGGCGAAGTCTCAAGGTTCTCTCCACAACCCTAGGGCGGTTTTGTGGGCGTGCTTACGCTCGCGCTCGGTTTCGCGGCGGGGACAGGGGCGTGGGCCAGCCGGTGGCTGTGGCAGATCGGCCGAGCGGGGGGGAGGTCGATGGCCGGGCGGGCGGGCGGGGTGGGGAGGGAGGGGGGTGCGGAGTGGGGAGGGAGGGGGCGCGTGGGGGGGAGCTCGACAGCGGCGGGCGTGGGGAGCACGATGGAGTGGGGAGGGAGGAGGGCGCGTGGGGGGGAGCTCGACGGCAGCGCGAGGGGAGGGAGGTCGACGGCGGCGCGAGTGGGGAGGGAGTGGAGTGGGGAGGAATGGAGAAATGGCTAGAGCCGGCCCGCGGCCTATCTATTTTGCGGCCTGTTTGCCGAGTGTCGGCCCGATACGACACTCGGCAACGTTTTTAAAAAAAATTCCATCAGTTTGCCGAGTGTCGGCCGATGGCGCACTCGGTAAACTACTTAAAAATCCCTGTTCTCCCTTAAAAAATTCCATCAGTTTGCCGAGTGCCATCTATGCAGCACTCGGCAAACTTATTTCTATATTTCATGCTACCCTTTTCTTTCCTCTACTTAATTACTTTCCTCTATTTCATGTTTCACTAATTTCATGAAATGAACTTGCATTACACTTTGTTAGGTGCACTCACAAATGTATATTTCAAGCTTGTACAAAAATTGGACTATTATTTCCTGTGTTTGTATATCACGCATATAAAATTCAATAATTGCGACGAAAGAATAAAAATTACGAAATGGCTTCGAAAAATTGCCAAAAATTCACAAGAAGTGATCTTTGTTCTCTATTATATATACAAAAAAAATTTGAAGTGAAACTCCAAATCGACATTCAAATTGTCTCCTCATCTTACCGGATCTTTCTCACATCTCAGAAACTTCTCCGGAGATGATCCGATTTGTAAGCAACGTACGTGTCAACTTTGCCGAAACACTCTCAATTTTTTACCATAGCCTCCACGTATGATATCATGACAACTCGATGAATTTCATGATTTTCAGACTTTGTTTGTTTTTTATAGAATTTTCAGACGTTTCCGCCACGCGTTTCTGCTCATGTTTCGCGAACACAATGTTCGAGATTTCTGGTCTGGCCTTGGATACGGTATCAAAACAAACTCAATGAAAAGAATATCATTTTTTATTCACTTTTTTTGGATATTCGAAGCACTTGCAGTTCAAATCCAAAAAATTACCGAAAATTCATTTGACTAAAATAAATTGATGAAATATAGTAAAATAACTCAAAATGTACATTACTTGAACAGAGAGCAACAGGTATTGTAAGACAACAGTACAAAAAGTTTGGGGGGGGCAAAATCAAAAAAAAAATGTTTGCCGAGTGTAAGATTCTGACACTCGGCATATAACACCGTTTGCCGAGTGTCAAAAGGTGATACTCGGTATCGATGTGTGTTTGCCGAGTGTTGTATTTTGGCACTCGGCATATAGGATAACGGAGATCGACGGTGTTACTGGACATGATGTTGCCGTGTGCCTATTTTGTGCCGAGTGTAGGCACTCGGTATAAACTGTTATGCCGTGAGTGTTATTTTTGTCGAGTGTCGTCTTTGGGACACTCGGCAAACACCATGTTTGCCGAGTGCCCGAAATCGTGCCCACGGCAAAGGTGGGGACACTCGGCAACTTAGGTGTTTCCGGTAGTGACGTGAAGAAAACACAAGAACAGCAAAATATGGTAGTGCACAGCAGCGTAGGTTCTGCATACATGCTGCTCTAGCGGCCTGAAACATACGCATATACGTGCAAGCTAGTAACAAACCTTTCGACTAACAAACCATATGCCACATCTTGCTAAGCTTATCCGACTAACAAACTTATTCGCTGCTGCTGTTGCCCTGGAACGTTTGCTGTTTGCTCCGGTGCTGGTTGGTGTGTCCCCACATAACACAGGAAGCAATTATTTAAAGGCTGTATAAGAGGACAAATGAGTACAACGTAGCATCATTGCTAGCTGTAAACTCACTGGATTTTTTCTACTCTTCCAATGGACCTTGTCCAAATATATATGGGCAATTTAGTTAATTTTCTTCACTTCACACGCAGACAGGGAGGGAGAGAGGAAGGGAGGGAGAGCAAAGCTGCCTTATCTAGTGGAATTTTATTGTAATAATGTAATGTTGGTTTCATGAACATTCGCAAGCTTGAAAGAATGGGTGCCGATTGGGGTTGGGAGCCATTGGATGATAACTTAATTTTTTTGGTGCCATCATTGGATTTTGACAGGTGCCATGGGGGATGCATTAGCAATATCAATCTGTCTCGTAGGTTGTGCTATATACATCTTAGCAAGTAGAAGATCAGCAGTTCACTACCGGACTCCTTTAGTTTGCCGAGTGTCCGAAACACTCGGCAAAATACATAAAACACTCGGTAAATTGTTCGCCGAGTGTAACACTCGGTGAATAGCACTCGCCATAAACAGTTCCGGCAAAGCCAACTTTGCCGAGTGCCATTTATCGGGCACTCGGCAAACATTTTGCCGTGTGCAGTTTGGCTCTCAGCGAAAAGAAACACTCGGCAAAACATAACGCCAGACCCGCCGTTAACAGCGACTTCGCCGAGTGTCAAACAGCAAGGCACTCGGCAACTAATTTTTTTTAAAAATATTTTTGGTTTTTAGAATTCCTTGTCGCCGAGTGCTGCACTCGGCAAATTATAAACATATGCCGAGTGTCGCACTAGCAGACACTCGGCAAACTTTTTTCAAACAGTATTTGGTTTTTTTTAAATAGCTTTTCGCCGAGTGTCTTGGTGATAACACTCGACAAATTGTGTTTGCTTTGCCGAGTGTCTTGGTCATAACACTCGGCAAATTGTGTTTGCTTTGCCGAGTGTCTTGGTCATAACACTCGGCAAAGCCTCAGAAATCTAAATTTTTTTTTGTTTTTGCATTACATTTCACAGCACATATATATATCACAGCACAGATATGTTTCACAGCACAGATATATTACACAGCACATATATCACATATATATATATCATCTCCAGACACCACATATCACATACATCACAATAATCCACAATGGTACACAAATGTCATACCACAATACCAACATAAGGTTCGAGTTTAAAGTATCCACCACAAGTGCATTACAAGCATAAGTGCAACACAAGGAATAAGTTCAACACATGAAAAGAAGCAAATCACCAATTAGACCACGGCGACTGCTGCGGTGGGTCATGAGGTACATCGTTTGATGCCGCCGATTGACCCTGCACAAAGAATAGATAAGATTACTTGATAGCTGCAAAAGGAATTGTTGAGACATATATAGCTAGTAGCATTGCAATTCAAAAGGCAATACAACAAATACAACTATGTGTGTGAGTGTGTGAGTGTGTGTGTGTGCTGGTGTGCTGGTGTGTGTGTGTGCTGGTGTGTGTGTGTAGGTGCAATTTTGTTACCCGCCTTGGCAGACAAGTTCCACCCGTTATGTAACGCTGTCTCGTACGTTTCGTGTAGTCCAACGTATGAGGAAGACAGAGTAAACCATTTCTGGGTTGCAGTTTTCCTGCTACAGTGCTCGCGCTCCTACCGGCAAGCCAAAGCCAGGGCAGTGTAAACAACAGTGACTTGTACAACTAAACTAAACTAAATAACTAATCCTCAGATCCAACATGTGGTCTTCTGAAATCCTGCTTAACTATGGGTTATCTATTTATCTACTGTCAACCATGCTCCATGAGTCTGACACCTAACCATACCAACGCAGGCACAATCTTCCAGTGCAAACAGAAACACCACATGAACTACCGCAACCCTGTCCCCTCTCTGCTCCTAGCTAGCTCCAAATCTTTTGGTCTGCTCTGAGAAAGCAAACCAAATATGATCCGATAAGATAAGCGGGGTGCCAATGCAAGATTGGCAATTAGCGATGTCAGGACAGGAGATGCAACCTGTTCACACCTGCAACTGCAACTGCAAGCAAGCTCCTATAGCACCGGAGATCATCACAGGAGCATACAGTGACCCAAAACCCAACGACAACCAGATATGGTTCCCAGTAGAGTACCGATCGAGGCACCGAAAAGCTCCCCAGAGGCCCAGACCTGCAGGAGCTGCCTGCCGGTCCCGACTCCATGTTGCTGCTAGCTGCTACCGCCGCAAGTGTGTGCAATGTAAGCCGGGGGACCCTAAGCCCACCACGCCCGGTCGGCACGTCAGATCGCTGCTAAACTACGAGCCTTTCATGTCATCATGTCCTTTCGACTAGAACGCACAAACCAAGCAGAAAAGCTACTAGTAAAAGCCCGTGTTAATCTAGCGCATTACATTAAGAACCCATCCTTATCTGCCGGGGGGGTGAAATGGAGTTGGATAGGGATGGGTGTGTGTGTGTGAGTGAGTGGACATGGGGATAGATGTACTCACAGGAGTGTCTTTAGGAGGACGAGGAGGAAGGAATAGCGCTTGTGGCAGAGGTTCACCCATCTTCACGCCGAGATTTTGCATCCACTGAAACATCTGCTCCTGCCTCTGCCGATCAGTGTCAATCTTCGCCTCCAACGCTATTCTCTGCCTCCTCTCTTCTTCTAGCTCGGCCTACAAAATTTCACCCTAATGTTACAATGGAAATCAAAGGTATGTAAGAAACAATGAACGACGAATAAAAGAGTAATAACCTGCAAAGTCTGCATGGCGTGCTGTGTACTGGTCGGCCATGGGCGTATGGGCAGCCTCTGGCTTGTGTCGCTTGCTCGGATCTAGGAGAGAGTGGGAGTAGTGGCCGTGTCGACGATGCTGTCGCCAAGCTAGTACCTGCCATGCTTCTTGCCTCCTCCCACCCTCATGACAAGGTCTCCTTCGAAATCCTGGGTGCTCGGATCGTACTCCGGCCCATGGACCGCCTTGGCCGCCGTTGTGTACTCGGTGAGACGGCTGTGGTTGGAGAGATTGTTGTACGCCGAGGGGGGGTCCTCCGGGTTGAAGTCGACGGCGGACGTCGCCTTGGCCTTGTGGGCCATAGCCCATGCCTTCACCTGGGAGCAAGGTGCGCCACCATGTGATGCCGACTGTGAAACAAACAGTAAGATCATTAGAAACTATGTAGAAGCAAGCGTTGGAATACATAAATGAAGTCATGTACCCATCTCTCCGCGTACTCGGCAAGGGTAAGGTTCCCCTGATGGTGTGGTGCACCTGTCATCATCAAACGCCGCTCCCGGCAAGCGGCGTGTGTCTCCGACCACTCCGGGGAGCACCACTTGTCCACCATCCTCCTCCAGCACTCGCCTTTACCAGCCACCCAATTTGGAGGCACCTACACGTCAACAAGCATTTGTCATATAAGAACACAGTAAGTGTACTTAATCTCAGGAAGAAACAGTATTTACCAACATGTATTGCTCTTTGGTCAGCGTCAAGGTTCTTGCGAGGTCTTTGTCAATCTTCACTTCCTCGAAGACAGCTTTGTATTGCTGTACAGCCAGGATACGCGCCTCGTAGTGCATGTCCTTCACGAGCTTGTAGCAGGCTTTCTGAGCGTGCCTCTCGGCCCTCTCCTCGTATCCCTCATCACATCTGTAGAAATCCTGCATATAAACATTATGTATGTAGTCATTATTTCAAGGATGTGATAGGAATGCGATGTATTGAGCAAGATAGTGCGGGGAAGGCTTACCCACAGCTCTTTCACAACCCGCTGCGCCTTGTTGTCGAATTTCCTGCCTTCCTGATCTCGTGCATCGGGGGCAGACGCGTAGTGCTCGAACATGTAGGACGGCTCCACCCCTCCTGCCCAGTCCACCAGGCCGGGGAAGTGTTCCCTACACAGAAGACCCAGGATTCCACCGAGAAGGCGTTTGTGATCACCTGCAGCCACAACCTTCCATCCCCTGTCCAAGTGATTAACGAAAAAATATTAGTTTGTATTTTGCCATGTTAAACATATCAAAAGAAGTAGCGATAACATCTTAAGATACTTACCTTGGCCCATTGGGGCGAATCACCGGCCGTTTCGTGAAAGGTATAGGCTAGTCCGGGAGGCGTGAAGGGCCTCGCAACCAGATCTTTGAAGCAGAGGAAGAGGAACCCCCCGCCGAGGGCACCTCCTCTGCCTTGTGCTCCTCGTGCTCGCCCTCCTCCTGCTGGGCCTGCTCCTCGTGCTCCTCGTGCTCGTGCTGCTCCTCCTCTGCCTCCTCCTGAGGCGAGGGAGGTACAGGCGATGGCGGCCGAGTCGCTGCACGCGCCTGCCGACCCTAGCCTCTCGGCCGACCCCTGCGCCTCCGCGGCGGCTCCTCAGCTGCAACAGCCTCCTCTGCTAGAGCGGACGCCGAGCTCCGGTAAAACGACCCGACAGACCTCATACCGCCCACCATCTTTTGTCAATCACCTGCAATTAAAAAGAGTAAACCAATAAGCACATATAAACAGGACAACCTGAAAAAGAAATGCAAAATAAACGAAACATAATTAGAAAATGATAGTATTACTTGTATTAGAAATAGGCATCATGATCGGGATCAGCCAGATCATAACTCTCATCATCACTATCACACATGTCGAAATAATCAACACTATCCGAAGGACCAATGTTGTCATCATCGGCATTGCCTATACGCACTCGCTCAAGTAATTCTAAGTCTTGCACATTTTCCACCTCATCTCCATCGTCCTCTTCATCAACCCTTTCATTATCTACTTCCATTTCGATCGCACCGGTTAAGTCTATCTCAAAACTCCCTTCTAGCCCCTCCTCTTGATAGAACTCCCCGTCATATGTGTTTGGGTCTAAGTTGTAATCTTGATCATTTGGGAGAGGTAGTCTACCATGTGGCGATGTCTTCTGCATAATATACCAACCCTTAAGACGATCGTCGTTTGGGCACGCGTATGGCAGATAATAAACTTGCGTCGCCTGTTGAGCAACAACATAGACATCTTCCCCTGGATAGATGGAATCCTGACGAATTTCGACCAGCCCAAGATTAGGGGTCCGTCTCGTTACTGCAGGATCAAACCAATGACATTTGAATATGACAGGCTTAGGGGGTTTGGAACCACGAAATTTGACTTCGTAGATTTCTTCGATTCTCCCATAATAATCGGCCCCATCAGTGCCGGGCGTAAGAACTCCGGTATTTGTGGTTCTTCGATTGGGCCGACTTTCCTCATGTGCTGTCGTGTGAAAGCGATATCCATTCACGTCATAAGCGGCAAATGACCTAACCCTATACAGAAAGCCACTGGACACCTGTGCTAACTCGGGATCCATAGACTCATCGGTTTGGCCCTGCAAGCTCAAGCAGGATATATCGTTAAACAAAGTACGAGCAACTTGTAATGTCAAACTAAGTACGAGCAAAGTTGGACAATACCTTCTGTGCAAACCAAAAAATGAAATCGGGCATTCCATTTCCCGCACCCTGTTTAAGAAGGGTATCACATTCCTGCGGGGTAGGTTCCCTTGATAGATGCCAGTAGTGATCAAGAAATTCTCTATAACAATGAGAAACAAGAGAGTTGAATACCGAATAGTGACAGCATATTTAACAAGTTCGTTGTGAACTTACTGCATGTACAGCATAGGTTATATTCTGTTTACTTACATTCTATTTACTTAGCTAGTTGTTAAGAATTTTGCCAACTATTGTTCTCTTATGCAGGCAATCTTCATGCTGCCAAGAGCGACGTGTGGGTGATAATCCAATATGCTTTACACAGGTATATTGCAATATTCCTGTCCGCTCTATGTTTTGCTGTACACAATGCAAATCATTGGCATTTTCCAAGTGAGGATAACAGTAAACATTCATGATATTTTCCTTTTGAAGTGTGCACAATACTAAATGTTTTAGATGTTTAACTTTTTTAGTTTGCAAACTCTGAAACAATGGAGCAGCATGGATTCACAATGGACAATAGCTGATCAGAGCCTTTTCTTGCCACTCCCTGATCTTTTCATGATTGACCATAGCCAGCTGATAGGTGAAACTGACAGCGAAATTCATATGGTTTCTGTAGGATAGGAGGTAAGATGGTATAGGCAATCTGCATATGTTTCTCTTTGCTATAGCACTTCTACTGCAGGTCTACATATTCAGGGATTTATTTCCATAGAATTTGGAAAACTATTTCATGGATTAAAATAATGCAGGCAGCCTCAGAAGCTTGTGGATTTGTTGTTATCTTAGTTAATACTATATGGAAATTTCATGAGCCTCAAATATTCAAATGAATTTTAGTAACAGATGGACTTTCATTCTGATGGACCAGCATTGGTGTCTACGCTAATCAACAATTGAGCAAGAACATCCCAAGGTGTTGTCGAATAGACGATGAACTTCTGATTGGGCAATAGGAGGCTGAGTTCGAGCAAAGGTCAGGAAATTTCTAACGGTCTTTACCACACGTCTGGAGATGAACCTAATAAGGGGGAGTTATATGACGTGTGTGTCATATCTAGAGCTGCAATTAGCACATCATGAACTACAACATCAAGACACCAGAAAGAACAATCTTGTACAAATTGTAAGTTAAGGTTTGCTACTCTTGCTACTAAGTTATTCTACTCAACGAACTTAATTCCCACTAAAGCCCTTCTGAAGGAAACTTTAGAGGAACTACGTCTAGAGTATTTGCTACAGTAGCATGTTCATGTCAAACTATATTATAGAAATTTGGATACTGTGCTTTGAGAGGATATGCAACCAACCAGATATCTTTCCAAAAACTTATTTCAGTACCATATCCTAATTTGAATTTCTCTAAGCTCATGAATTAATCCTTCACTCCCAAAAGATCCATCCAAAAATCAGAATCATCAGGGCAATGTCTTGTCTTTAATGTACTTATTTATTTCTTAGCAGCTCCTGCGAAATACCGGCTTCATTGCTCAATTTAAAAAGCCATTTGTTCAACAATCATTTATTCTATAAGTTCAGGTTCTGTATACTCAAACCTCCATGTTCCATTGGTTGGCAGATAATAGACCACTTAGCAAGTATATTTTTTCAGTTGATCATAGTACCAATAAAATCAAAATCTAAAATACTCTATTTTCTTTATGTTAGAACACCTCTTGGGATGTCAAAGAAAGAAATTATGAACATGGGTAGGCTAAATAAGGCTGAACTAATCTGGACTAATGCTCCACCCAACGACAGTAATTTTCCTTTGCAGCTACTTTGTGGGATTTGTTGGAAAATGAATTTGGCATCCAAATACTCTAGCACATAAACATTTTAAGACTAGGAACAATGTGTTCTTCAAATCAACAACAAAATTATGGCATCTCCTATGGACTATGCTGGTACTTCACAAGACTGTCATGCTTATCAAGACATGGAAGCCACTTCTGAAACCGAAATCAAAACTGAAACGAGTCCCAAATCGGAAGCAACCGAGCAGGGCGACTTTGAGTTACCTAGGTCACCGTAGAACCGCTGTCGTCGGAGAGGCGGCCGCGCTGTAGAAGCCGCCCAGGAGGTCATCGGAGTGGCATCGAGCAAGGGGCTCCCTGCGGGCGGGCACCGAGGTGGCGCAGGGACTCGCTGGGGGCAGGCGGGCGGGGTCGAGCTCGCGCTCAGTTTCGCGGCGGAGACAGGGCATGGGCCAGCCGGTGGCTGTGGCAAACTGGGCGGGCGGGGTGGGGAGGGAGGGGGCCACGGAGTGGGGAGGGAGGGGGCGGCGGAGGGGTTGCGGTGGAGGGTGTGCGGTCGGCGGCGCGTGGGGAGGGAGCTCGACGGAGACGGGCGTGGGCAGCACGATGGAGTGGGCAGGGAGGAGGGCGCGTGGGGGGGGGGGGGAGCTCGATGGCGGCGCGAGGGGAGGGAGGTCGACGGCGGTGCGTGCGTGGGGATAGAATGGAGAAATGGCCAGAGCCGGCCAGCGGCCTAGATATTTTGTGGCCTGTTTGCCGAGTGTCGGCCCGATACGACACTCGGCAACGTTTTTTTTAAAAAAATCCCATCAGTTTGCCAAGTGTCGGCAGATGGCGCACTCGGTAAACTACTTAAAAAAACCTAAACGCCTAGTTGCCGAGTGCCGTGACGATTGGGCACTCGGCAAACATTTTTTTTTAAAAAGTGCCCTCCTGTTTTCCCTATTTAAAAAAATCTCTGTTCTCCCTTAACAAGAAATTTTAAAAAAAGTTTATTACATTTTTGCCGAGTGCCACCTATGCAGCACTCGGCAAACTTATTTCTATATTTCATGCTACCCTTTTCTTTCCTCTACTTAATTACTTTCCTCTATTTCATGTTTCGCTAATTTCATGAAATAAACTTGCATTACACTTTGTTAGGTGCACTCACAAATGTATATTTCAAGCTTCTACAAAAATTGGACTATTATTTCATGTGTTTGTATATCACGCATCTAAAATTCAATAATTGCGACGAAAGAACTAAAATTACGAAATGGCTTCGAAAAATTACCAAAAATTCACGAGAAGCGATATTTGTTCTCTATTGTATATACAAAAAATTTTGAAGTGAAACTCCAAATCGACATTCAAATTGTCTCCTCATCTTACCGGATCTTTCTCAAATCTCAGAAACTTCTCCGGAGATGATCCGATTTGTATGCAACGTACGTGTCAACTTTGTCGAAACACTCTCAATTTTTTACCATAGCCTCCATGTATGATATCATGACAACTCGACGAATTTCGTGATTTTCAGACTTCGTTTGCTTTTTATAGAATTTTTAGACTTTTCCGCCACGCGTTTCTGCTCATGTTTCGCGAACACAATATTCGAAATTTCTAGTCTGGCCCTGGATAAGGTCTCAAAACAGACTCAGTGACAAGAATATCATTTTTTATTCACTTTTTTCGGATATTCGAAGCACTTGCAGTTCAAATAAAAAAATTACCAAAAATTCATTTGACTAAAATAAATTGACGAAATTTAGTAAAATAACTCAGAAATGTACAAAACTTCAACACAGAGCACACAGGTATTGTAAGACAACAGTACAAAAAGTTTGGGAGGCAAAATCAAAAAAAAAATTGATTGCCGAGTGTCCTATGCTGACACTCGGCATATAGTATGATTTGCCGAGTGTTGTATTTTGACACTCGGCATATAGGTTGGTTTGCCGTGTGTGTAACGGGTGGCACTCGGCAAAATGATAACGGAGGTCGACGGTGTTACCCGGACATGAAGTTGCCGTGTGTCTGTTGTTTACCGAGTGTCAGCACTCGGCGTAAACTGTTATGCCGTGAGTTTTGTTTTTAACGAGTGTCGTCGTTGGGACACTCGGCAAACAACATGTTTGCCGAGTGCCTAAAATCTTACCCACGGCAAATGTGGGGACACTCGGCAACTTAGGTGTTTCCGGTAGTGGTTGCATAACCCTACTACTCCATCACCCTATGAAGATAATGATTGGTTGATCCAGCACTGGAGAACGCGGAATTAAGATGTATGTCATGGAATTTAAGTTCAGTTAAATGGCTAGTCCATAGAGCATATCCTGTAGTCTTCAAATATCAACTTCCTATTAATGTAGTATTGAGTTACCCTTATACGATTTATCTGGATTATTGGAGGAGATGCTTTTAAGTTACTAAATAACTCTTCCTCTTTATCAATATAACATGATGTGGATCCCACTTTTCACATAGTACCCTTCTCAGATTCTTAGTGTTCCTCTCTCTCTCTCCCGTACAGTTATGCACCAGTTGCTCTAAAAAACATTTATATAATGTAATAATTGTTTTTGTTCGTCTCTAGTTGCCTTGCAGTACCTTGGTGGTTGTAATCAGTGCTACGGAAATTCTGTCGTAGTTATACCGGTAACTTGAAGTTACCTATGAGAAATATTTGGTTGTTGGGGACAACGGGGGAGATATTTTGGGAGGACCAAATCCCTCGCTCCATCCTGGGGAGTTGGGTGGATTTCTGGTGGTTTGGTGGCCACCGTTAATAGGGAAGGTATTAGCTAGGGAACTTTGGAGCATTAAAATAGCACTCGCTAGTATAAAATTGAATTTCAAAGACACCCCTATTACATTCAGATGTGGTTTATAAGAGCATCTTCATATTAGAATGCCCTAGTAGTTCTATTCCCACGCCCTATCTTTGAAACCGATATTTAGAGGCACTCCACACAAGGACTGGAGGAGGAGAGGATGACCAAAGAAAGGGACCGAGAGGGAGGGGAGGCGAATGAGGGTACAAAAATGGGGACTAGGAAGTCCGGACTTAACTCCTCAATTCAATGTATTTGATAAATTTTTCGGGATTGAGGTCTTATATCACGGACGTGTTTCACTAAAACACGTCTCTAATAACCACTCTTGTGGTCAGAGATGTGTCTTCTTGAAATGTGCTTGTGATGACGAGTCATCATATACATGTTTCGTCCGTTGACCTTGGGTGGCACCTCATTAGAGACGTGTCTCCTATATACACGTCTCTAATCTTACATTAGAGACACATCACTAATTTTGGTGTCTTCTTTGTGTTGTTTTGGCATAGTGTCAGTTTCACCTCGGGTTCTTGTCCCGAATCGATAGTTAAAATAACTTTCACAGCACAACCAAGGATAGAGATGATGGTGAAAACCCTTGCGGAGCAGTATATGTGGTCGTCTCTCTCTCCCTCTCTCTCACCACATGCGTTTTCTACGTGTGGCTAACAGCAGGGACCACTGCAGTTGTATGTCGCACTACGAATGGGTTGGCGTGTAGCACATGGATACATAGCCCTAAAACCTGACTCTATCATTTCTCCATCCCTCTCTCCTTCTCTCTAGGAGTCTAGCACATGGCTGTGTGGTAGCCCCATCACAGCTAGGGGTCCACAGCGGCTACGCCAACCCTACCCAACCACTGCTGACTACCCCCAGCTCTGAGCTCCAAGTGCTTTCATCACCCTAACTCTATCTAACTCTCAAATCTCGCCGGATCAACCTCACCCTCTCTCCCTCTCTCAGATTTGGCAGGGGTGGTTGTGGGGTGTGCTACAAGGAGGCATCAAGCCTGCAGAGGAGATGACAACGGCATGGGCAGCGCGCCTGCTACTGGAAGCTGGAATTTTTGTTTTCATTTTTTGATTATCACCACCTGTTAGTATGACAAGCCCACATTGATCATCGTTTTTTTCACCATTTTGAAACCGACAGTGATGAAGATTATTATCACCATTGATGAGGTGTTTAGAACCGGTGGTGATGAGGTTTATGTAGTAGTGAAGTATCGTACTAGAAAGTAATTTAGATTATCTTTTACTGTGTTTTGCTGTTTTGATATGATGCAACCCTTGTTTAGCCAATTAAACACAAAAAAAATTACCCATGCCATTTGATTCGATAGATTGACTCAGCTGTCAATGACAAAAAATTGTAGATTGTGTTGCATTACTTTTATTTATTACTAGCTGCTGTATTTTTCTAAAAAAACATAATATTTATGTAAAAAACCTAAACGATTTTAACTTTCCTCCAATAGAACAGAGCTGCGAGGAAATGCAATGATGAAATATTAACTGTACAGAGAGTAGCTGATAGTTAAGGAAATATTAATATTTTCCTTGTCAGCATCCTAGTAGGAATATATATAGCAGTGAGCGACAAGCACACCCTATAAGCTTTATTGTTTTTGCTCCTCCCCATTTCCAGTACCAGTAAAGCTTGTTCTCTCGACTCCGATCCATGTTATACCACCTCTGTTACAATGAAGGTTATAGGCGTGGGAGGTACCCGGGATTCATTTCATCATCTAGATCTCGGTTGTAGAAAAGTGCATTGAGACATCATGTTCAGGTTTCACCGTAGGCCTGGTCGTGCAGTCCAGCTGCAGGAGGGTGAGACCGCTGATGGGCGGGTCATGGAGGCAGGACCAGTACTTGAAATCGATGCATTGCATCTGCTTCAGCTTGTGTACCACAGCATCAGTGAGTTGCCCTGTGCAGTAGGCGTCCTCTCTCCTAGGCTTGCCCGTGGTAGCCTCGAGGGCCGTGGTAGCCTGCATGGTCGAGCTTGATGCTGGCGATGCTGATGATTATATTTTTAATTGATTTACAGAGACACACCCGTCTCTAGAAACACAACCTTCATAGGTGGACATGGACGTCCACCTCTGAAAAAATTCGATTTACAGTGACCATGTTACAGAGGCGGTTGTCCAGCCCGCCTCCAAAAATCTAGAATGATCGCTTTTGAAGTTAGACCCTGTACTAGTGAGTAATTCAGATTATCTTTTACTCTATTTTGCCATGAATGCTACTCTAGTTTAACCAATTAAACAAAACGAAATGGCTGTACCATTTGGTTTGATAGACTCGGCTGTCACCTGCAAAGATTTCTAGTTTGAGTACATCACTTTTGTTTACTACTAGCAGCCATATTTTTTCAATGAAATTTGAATGAAAATTTTGCATTAAAAATGAATGATTTTAACTATACTTCAATAGAACAGAACTGCATGGAAATGCAATTATGACATTTAACTGAGCAATACGACAGAACTGCGAGCTACAGACTCGCCAGACTAGGGATTTTTTTTTAATTTGTCAAATTATATTTCCAGTGGCAGGCGTTTAAACGCCTTTGTAAATCTCTTATTTTAGATTAGATAGGCGTTTTGACACACAAGGTTCACATCCGGAAACTCTTTTGCACCACCACCAGAGACAGCAGACGTCAGGAAAGGCGCTTCTGGCTTGCTGCTTTAGACATCAGGAAACTCTGCTTGGTGGATCGTGCAGAAGGAAAAATCGCAAAGAAAAAGGATCGGGAGGACTACTCAACCCATACGGACCAAGCTGAAAATCAATTCCAATTTATAAAAAAAACAATTAACATTGTTTACTTTAAGATGTGTGTACTTTTTTATTTGAAAGGGGAATAGCGGAGCAGTTCTCAAATTATATATAGTGAGCGACAAGCTGACAATAAGTGCATGTAAACATTCTGGTCGGTGCTCATTTCAACCCTAACAAGTTCTCTCAACTCGGACCCACGCTATGTTACAATGATGCTTACAGGGGTGGGAGGTACCAGCGTTTCGTCATCCAGGTCAGCCCTCCACAAATGTGCGTCCAGACATCCAGCATCCAGACCGATTTCATCAAGCACCACGATACTTCCCTATTGTCTCACAACTGTTACCCAGGACATTGTCGGCTAGCTGCAAGTCTTGTGATTATAATTACGAACTTGACCTCTTCGACGAAGCTGTACGGCGGACATAAAGAAATACCATGTCAATGCCACCTATTATAAGCTAGTTGCCTGCAAATTTTAAGAATTCAATATTAGTAAAGGCTGTGCTCAGAAACTAGTATGGCTTTGTTTGGCAGTATATTGGGTGATTCCCTGTCCTCCACCCGATCCCCACCCACTGGTGTTCAAATACCTTAAGTCCCACTGTTCATTTGGAGGCATATTGATTAGCTCTGGATTGACTCGTTACCTCCATGCAACAAGCAAGTACCGTGGAAAGGACCAAAAGTGTATTCCAGACTAGACTATATGCATGACGTTACATCTCTCCAATATCATTACCAAACAGTCTAGAAATTTAAAAATTACAGCTCTCCGTACTACTAGAACAAAGTTCTCCTTTTAAAAAAAGAAGAAAATTCTAAAAAAACTATTAGCCACCAAGACAGACTGAATTGAAGAGATTAAATCAAAGCAATATTCCATTTGCTGGCAAGCAAACAAGACTGAACTTGACTGAATTGTATGGAATGCTATTGCTAAGGATCCATTATGTATGTCTGCACTGCAACATTGGCCATGAGAATATCAATCGTTGTTGTTCCAGAAGCATCTTTCATTCCTTAACTCCTTGTACCTATTCCAAAAGGCAAGCATTAAAGATAAGTATGTTATATGTCTGAAATTCAGTAATTACTACATATTGCGTTTGTGAATACCAAGAGGCTCTGAACTGAACATGGCAAAGAGTCATCCTTTAATCCTACTGGCTACAGATATGCACAAAGCGATGCATGTTAAGGACAAAAATCTAAAAATGAACACCACAAGGTAATCAAATCAATCTCTACATCCTATTGGATATAAATATGCCCCTGCAAGATAAAAAATAAATGTCGAGCAATCGGTGTATGACGTGCATGCATTACTTGACACAACAACTAAACAGAGATATGATATAAGAGCAGAACATGTTGATAGAGTGATACATTAGGAAAAAATGTAGAAACTGAACTTCAAAGAATGTGAGGCAACTGGTTATTCAAAACAACCCATGAGCTGACATTTAGTTATCCAAAGGTACATAATAATTCTGAAGCTGATTAGAAGTTGACAATTCTGAAGTTTATAACTGTGAACACAAGTCATGGATGGAAGATCCTACTGAATCAGAAAAGAAATAAAGCTGTATGTACACTAATCATAAGAAAAATAAAGCATACAGTCAGTTCAGCAAGCAATCTTTTCAGTTTTCTATTTCTTCACTATACAGATTAGCAAGAGTGCAAATTGGCAATTCCTTGTATGCTTCACTGATAAATTTTACTTCGGAATTTTACTGTTATATTAGGGAAAAATCATAGGCATGGAGAGTAAAGAGGCACAACTATAGGAGAGTATTACCTGAAGAACCTTCTTCAATGTCCTCAGCTTCAGGGGCTTCAGAGGTGTCAACATCAATGGTAATAGGAGCTTCAGATGGTTGCCCAGTTGCAACACTGCTACCAAAGATAATTTGCATTGGCATGTAGTTGATGACAGGCCTGTTGAGAAATTGACCATCTTTTGGGTGTGACTACAAGTAAATCGATGCATTAGACACCGATAATTGGATATGAATGATTGTACAAATATGAAAAACATGCAAACTGGAAATAAGAGCGGACCTGCACATGTTCTTTGTATTGGGACTCCTCAAGCGTGATCATGTAGCTTTGTTCATCCCAGCCAGCCCCGATCAGTTCCTTAAGCTTGCACACCTTGATCCAGCGAGCACGCCACTTGCTGAGATCCTTGTAGACCTGATTGCTTGTGCAAGGTTGGCCACTGTACTCAGTCATATCCCTTGCTACCAAGTTAAGGTGCACCTCCTTGAATCCCTTGTTCGTCTTCACGCCCTGTCCAACAAGTTGAACAAAACGGCGTAGCATGAACCCTGAAATTGCATCAGTCCACTGGAACCTTGCTGGTCCAAGTGCCTGAGCACCTGGAGGCGGTAAACACACAGGGCTGTCTACAGTAGTTTGTGGAGTCCCACCCTTGCAAGTTGTGGGCTTCTGTCTAAGATCACGTCAGTACTCAACAGCTTTCATAGCATCAAAGGTTTTTGCACAACAGCCGCATTCTGCATAACTACTCACTTGACGTGCCAAGCTGTTGGATCAGCCAGGTCGTCCAAATGGTACCGGAGATTATTATTGCCATCAGGAGAAGAATGTGTCACAGAGTACATACAGAATGTTCTTCGATCCGTCCAAGTATACAGGTATAAGTTAAACAACAAATGCAACAGGAATATGCTTTGATTTGACAGGGACTTCTTGCCAAGGTGAAGAGGTCCCTGAACCGGTTGTACCTGAAGGTAGAGCAGCCGGTGTGCCTGGCAGTAAGGCACTCCGAGGAACCATGGATGTGGCATGCCTGGTTCAGACATCTCAGCTTCGACGCGCTTGGTCGGCTGGAGAAGATGGTCTGAGGTCTACCCCACATCAAGCATAGAGGCAAGCTGTGTGACAGCTGTCTGGCCGGGAAGCAGAGGAGGCTACCTTTCCCAAAGGAGGCCAAGTATCACGTGAAGGACGCTCTCGAGCTCGTCCACGGCGACCTCTGCGAGCCGATCACGCCAGCTACAAACGGTGGTCGGTGGTACTTCCTCCTGCTCATGGATGATTGCAGTCACTACATGTGGCTGTAACTCTTGACGAGCAAGGACGAAGCGGTGGTGGCGATCAAGAAGTTCAAGATACGCGCGGAGGCCAAGAGCGACAAGAAGCTCCGCGTGCTGAGGACTGATCATGGTGGCCATGTCAGGAAGACGAAGCTGAACCTCACCAAGTTGGAGGACAGAACACACCGATGGTGTTCCTGGGCTACGCAAAGGGTACCAAGGCGTACCGGCTCTATGACCCACGCGGAGACAAGGTGCTTGTCTCACTCGACGTCGTGTTCGATGAGGAGGTGGCTTGGGACTGGAGCAGTCCGAGCACAGGGGAAGCTGGCGGCTTCACCAGCTCCTTCATCGTCGAGCACCTGGTCATCCATGGTGGTGCAGATGCTAGGGGAGAGGTGCCGAGCACTTCGGAAGGGGTGCCGAGCACTCCAATGACAGAGCCGAGCACTCCTAGGGCAGCGCCGAGCACTTTGGGAGGGATGCCGAGCACTCCGGGAGGAGTGCCGAGCACTCCTGGAGGGATGCCAAGCACACTAGGAGTGGTGCAGAGAGGTTCTGCAGTGGTGGTGACAACTCCAGGACGGGTGACGAGCACTCCCGTGGCAGAGCCAAGACGTCTTGCAGTGGTGCCAACCACTCCAAGACTAAGGTTGGGCACTCTTACAGTGTGGCCGAACACTGCAGGAGTTATGATAAGAAATCCAGAAGTAGTGCTGAGCACTGAACCTAGGGTGCCGAGCACTTCAGGTACTGTGCCAAGCACTCTGGTGGAATAGAGAACTCCATCAACGCTGATCGAGTTTGCCTCACCTCCAAGTGACATCACTGAGTTCATGGACGCCTATCACGAAGGTGAGGAGGTGCGGTTCCACAGGCTGGATGACATCGTCGGCAGCACAGGACCCTCAGGACTGGCTGGTCGGTTGCTCAATGATGCAAAGCTGCTGCTCGTCAGTGCAGAGGAACCACCCACGTTTGTGCTAGCCGAACAGGATGGAAACTGGCGATGGGCGATACTAGAGGAGATGAAGGCGATCGAGGAAAATGAGACTTGGCAGCTCATCGATTCACCTCCAGGATGTCGTCCGATCAACCTAAAGTGGGTGTACAAGGTTAAACAGGACGAGCTCGGTGCCATTGTCAAGCACAAGGCATGCCTCGTAGCCCGAGGCTTTGTTCAGCGCGAGGGCGCGAGGGCATAGACTTCGAGGAGGTCATTGCGCCAGTAGCGCACATGGAGTTGGTCCGTTTGCTACTAGCCTTGGCAGCAGCAAAGGACTGGCGCGTCCATCACTTGGACGTTAAATTAGCCTTCCTCAACGCTGAGCTGGCGGAGACGGTCTTTATCAGGAAACCTCCAGGTTTCGCCATCAAGGGAGAGGAGCACAGGGTGCTCTGACTGCGCAAGGCGCTCTACGGGCTGCGGCAGGCCCCACGAGCATGGAACGTCAAGCTTGACGCCACGCTGGGCAAGCTTGGGTTTTAGAGGTGCTCAACCGAGCACGCGCTCTACACGCGGCGATGGGAGAAGGAGGAGCTCATCATCAGCGTGTATGTGGATGACTTAATCGTCACCGATGCGCGCACGGAGGACATCAATAGCTTCAAGCGCGAGATGGTGGCTCGTTTTCGAATGAGCGATCTCGGCGCACTCTCCTACTACCTTGGCATCGAGGTGAGACAGGGAAAGGAGGAACTCACGCTCGGTCAGAGCGCGTATGGCTCCAAGCTGTTGGAGAGGAGCGGCATGGCTGAGTGCAAGCCTTATGTGACTCCGATGGAGGAGTGGCTAAAGCTAATGAAGGCCAGCACCTCAGTGAAGGTGGATGCAACACTCTACCGGAGCATCATCGGTGGTCTATGCTACCTAGTCCACATGAGGTCGGACATTGCGTTCACCGTGGGCTACGTCAGTCGCTTCATGGAGGACCCCAGAGAGGATCATTGGGCTACGGTGAAGCGGCTACTGCACTACGTCAAGGGGATGGTTGATCATGGGATCATCTTCCCAAAGACCGGTGGGAGTAGGCTGCAGCTCACTGTGTTCAGCGATGTAGACATGGCGGGGGACATCGACGAGCAACGGAGCACGTCTGGCGTGCTCGTCTTCCTTGGGTCGGCCCCAATTTTATGGCTGTCGCTGAAACAGAAGGTGGTGGCTCTATCTACGTGCGAAGCAGAGTACATAGCAGTAGCCACAGCGGCATGCCAAGTTGTGTGGCTACGCCGGCTACTGGGCGAGCCGACCGGCGTGGAAGCTCACCCACCAGCACTGATGGTGGACAACCAGCCCGCCATCACCCTCGCGAAGAATCCAGTTCTGCACGACCGAAGCAAACACATCGACATGAAGTTCCACTTCCTCAGGGACTATGTTGATGGAGGGCAGATCGTCATTGAGTTCGTTGAAACTGGTCATCAACTCGCGGACGTCCTCACCAAGCCGCTCGATAGCTTGATCCTCTCCTCCATTGGACTCATGCTTGGCTTGCAATCCGCCATGCCACCACGCTCTAGTAGCTTCTCCACATAGGCGTGCTGGCCTAGGGAGATGGAGTCCTTCTCCTTCTTCACCTCAATGCCGAGGTAGTAGGAGAGTGTGCCGAGAACGCTCATTTGAAAACGAGCCACCATCTCGTGCTTGAAGCCATCGATGTCCTCTGCTCACGCTCCAGTGATGATCAAGTCATCCACGTATACGCCAACGATGAGCTTCTCCTTTCCCCATCGTCGCGTGTAGAGCGCATGCTCTATTGCGAAACAGGTGAACCCAAGCTCGCCCATCGTGGCGTCGAGCTTGGCGTTCCATGCCCGCAGGGCCTGCCAAAGCTCATAGAGCACCTTTCGTAGTCTGAGCACCTTGTGCTCGACTCCCTTAACAGCGAAGCCCAAAGCTTGCTTGACGAAGACCGTCTTCATGAGCTCACCATTGAGGAATGCCGATTTGATGTCAAGGTGGTGGACGCGCCAGTGCTTCACCGCTGCCAAGGCCACCGGCACAAAAGACTTCCTCGAAATCGATGCCCTCGTGCTGGATGAAGCATGGGTGACAAGGCGCACCTTGTGCTTGACGATGGCGCTGTGCTTGTCTCGCTTCACCTTGTATACCCACTTCAGCCCGATCGGATGGCATCCTGGAGGCGGATCGGTGAGCTCCCAAGTCTCGTTCAACTCGATTGCCTTCATCTCCTCCAGCATCGCTCGTCGCTAATTAGCATCGTGCTCGGGCAGTGCGAACATGGGCAGCTCCTCTGTAGTGACGAGAAGCAGCTCTGGATCATCAAGCAGCTGCCTTGCCAGGCCTAAGGCCCTTGCATTGCTGATGATGTTGTCCACCCTATGGAACTGTAGCTCCTCGCTGTCGTGGAAGGCATCCACAAACTCGCTGATGTCGCTCATAGGAGAGGTGAACTCGATCGGTGGTCCTCGACCTCTCTATTCTGCTAGAGTGGTCGGTGCCACTACTGGACCGCTCGGCACCACTCCTGGAGTGGTCGGCTCCACTGCTGGAGTGCTTGGCACCACTCCTAGAGTGGTCGGATCCACTGCTGGAGTGGTCGGTTCTGCTGCTGGAATGGTACGCTCCGCTGTTAGAGTGCTTGACACCTCTTTTGGAGTGGTTGGCTCCACTGCTAGAGTGCTTGGCACCTCCTCTAGAGTGGTTGGCTCCACTGCTGGAGTGGTCAGCACCTCTTCTCTAGCGTCTCCACCACCATGGATGACTAAGTGCTCGACGATGAAAGTGCTGCTAAAGCCGCCAGCTTGCCCCGTGCCCAGACCCTCCCAGTCCTAGGCCGCCTTCTCGTCAAACATGACATCTCGCGAGACCACCACTTTGCCTCCACGTGGGTCATAGAGCCGATATGCCTTGGTGCCCTCCTCATAGCCCAAGAGCACCTTCGGCGTGCTCCTGTCTTCTAGCTTGGTGAGGAATGGCTTCGTCTTCTTGATGTGGCCGATGCAGTCGAACGTCCTGAGGAAGGACACGTTTGGCTTGCGCCCATACCAAGCTTCGAATGGTGTCACACCCTTTAGGGCCTTTGTGGGTGCATAGTTAAGGATGAACACCATCGTGGTCACCACCTCATCCCAGAACTCTGCCGGCATGCTCTTGGCCTTCATCATGGATTGAGCCATGCTGACCACCGTCTGGTTTGACCGCTTCACCATGGCATTCTACTACGGCGAGTACGGCGTGGTGTGGTGTCGCACCACTCCCTGATCTATGCAGTACATAGCGAATTCCACCGAAGTGAATTCACCACTATGATCTGTCCTTAGCATGCACAGCTCCTTCCTGGACTATGCCTCCACCCTCGCTTGGAACATCTTGATCGCTTCCGCCGCCTCGTCCTTGCTGGTTAGGAGTTGCAGCCACATGTAGCGACTACAATTATCCATGAGCAGAAGGAAATACCACCGCCTGCCATGCATGGCCGGTGTGATTGGTCCGTAGAGGTCATCATGGATGAGCTCGAGGGCATCCGTCGTGTGATACTTGGCCATCTTTGGGAACGACAGCCTCCTCTGCTTCTCGGCCAGGCAGCCGTCACACAGCTCACCTGCGTGCTTGATGTGGGGTAGCCTACGGACCATCTTCTCTAGCCGACCGAGCGCGTCAAAGCTAAGATGGCTGAAGCGGGCGTGCCATAGCCACAGCCCCTCTGAGTGCTATGCCGCCAAATAGATCCGCTGCTCCACCTTCAAGTCGAGCAAATACAACCGATTTTGGGATCGTTTTACCTTGGCGAGAAGTCGTTGCTCTCGATCCCAAATCCTCAAGATGCTGCTCTTGATCAGCACCTCGCACCCACGCTCATCTAGCTGCCCGATGCTGACGATGCTTGAATGCAGCTGAGGGATGTAGTAAACATCCGTCAGCACGTGGTGCTCGCCGTTCTGGCATCAGAAGATGACGGTGATGTGGCCTCGAATCTCCACATTCGAGCCATCGCTGAACTGCACCGTCCTGGTCACGCCACCATTGAGCTCAGAGAAAGCCGCCATGGAGCTGGCCATGTGGTTGCTGGCACTTGAGAACAGGTACCACCTCTGCTCCATCTTGCCACCCATCCGTCCGAGATGGACTTAGGCGCGTGGCTCGTAGAGGTCGATGGCCTACGATGCCTTCCCCTACTTCACAACCACCTCCTCCTATGCTTTTTCCTCCGCCTCGACGTCGTGCAGCGCGTAGAACGTTGCCAGCAGGAGAGTTGGCTCGTCGTCGTCCACCTGCGCTAGGTGAGCCTCAGCCTTCTTCTCCTTCTTGGTTGGGCACTTCTTTGCCCAGTGGCCTGTGTTCCCGTAGCGCCGGCAGGCGTTGGGGTCAACCTACTCCTCCTCCTTCTTCTATGGAACCTTGCCGCGGCTGGAAAAGCCTTCCCCAGACCACCTATAGTTCATCTGAGCAGTCCACTCCTCCTCGGTCAGTAGCAACTCGTTGCTGTCCGTCATCGTCATCACCGCCGTCGACTCCGCGCGGTTGTCCACCGCCTGCAAGCGCACAGTCAGATCCTCAATGGTGAAGGTCGATAGGTCTAGCATCAGCTCGATGGAGAGAGCGATCTGGGTGTACTTGGACGGCACGACGCGTAGGTACTTGGAGACAGCCTCCTCCTCGTCGATGGTGATGCTGTAGACCACCAATTGACTGACGAAGGACTACAGCCTGAGGGAGAAATCCTCGACCGCCTCTCCGCTGCGGAACTTGAGGTTGTCGTACTCCCACCGTAGTTGCTATGCCTTCGTCTTCTTTGCATGGTCGGAACCGATGCACATGGAGACGAGGGCGTCCCACGCCTCCTTGGCCGTCTTCTTCGCCCCTAGCGGCTCCTGGTACTCCGACGGCATGACGGCTTAGATAGCCTCCATCGCCGAGCAGTCATCATCTTCATCGTCGGTGCCCTAGTCAGTCGCCTTCCAAAGCCGTCGGGCTCTGAGCTTGACCATCATGGTCACCGCCCACTCATCGTAGTTCATGTGGGTTAGGGTTGGCTAGCTGTTCCCGCACGGTGCGCACGATGACCTCCTGTTGTGGCTGGGCAACCATGGCATCACCGCCTCCGGTGCCCACCGAAGAGCCATCCTCGCCAGGCAATGCCGGTGATTAGTCGGCAACGATGCGACTCGACACGGCTCTGATACCACTTGTTGGTCCCTGGATCCCTGCACGGGTAAGCAGCTAGCTTATCCACACACTCGAACTGGTCGGCAAGAGGTTGAAGAAAGGGGGTAACTGGTCGGCTAGAGGTTGAAGAAGGGGGGTGAGCTCAGAGCACACACACAGCACAAGCACCAGCGTTGGCCGAACTCAGCTCCAAGTGTGGCAAGCTAAACTAAGTTTTCCATTGCCTTTGGATAGAATATATACAACTCTAGTTGTACCTTGCCAGTTCCAAGGGCAGTTGGCAAGTACTCCAAGTCCCAACTACTCCTATCTAATTCTAGTACAAAAGTACTACAGACATGACCTATTGCCATGTCACTACAGTGTCTAGGAATGATAGCAGGGCTGACCTTTGCCACCAATGCCGTCGCATGCGAGAGAGAGGGAGAACAGCAGGTTACGTCTTACAGCGTATCAACCAGAACATCCAGAGATAAGTGGTAAGTTTTAGAAATGAGATAAGTTCTCTGTTTTAGAAAGCAGAGCACTGTCCCAAATGAACTGGCAATTCGAATTTACCATGTTAATGCTTCAAAGTCTATGTCAGGTCAGCCAGTGCACACTTGGTTGACCTAATGGAGCACGGGGTATGTGAGGCACCGTGGTAAAAAATTAGGCACATTCATCATTGAATTGGAAGAAGACGAGAGTCGCAATGTTTGCAGGGAATAGGCCACGGTCCTTCACAATGGTACCTTTTGGGCTGACAAATTTCACATGCCTTACACCTTATCTCAAGCATCCCATGACTGACAATTTTCACATGCCAAGGTTTTTTTGGAAAAAAAAAACTGTGGAGCAACAGCTCCCCAGCACAGCACCAATTTTATTATGGAAAAAGACAGGTACAGGACAGGAAAACTTACAGACCAGTTTGCCAAGAGCTAACTAAAGAAGAGACCTGCTGAAGAGCAGCATAGAGAAGCAAAGAAAAAACTCTATAAACTGTTAAGCCAATTCATAACTGACAGGTGATAAACTGGACTGATCCTGTGTAAATGAAGTTTAACTTCATTTATGAAAGAAAGCTTCCAAGCGGCCAAGAAGGGCGTCTTTCCATTGAAGATCCAGGCATTGCGTTCATTTAAGATGCACCATGCTGCTATCTGGTTGTTCATGGGATATTTATGTTCACTGACTTTTCTCCGTGTTTGTATCTGTTGTAGCAAAAAAGGTAGCACATGCTCTGACTATTGAGAATTAAAACCTATTAGCCGATAGGTCTGTTGCCGGATTGTGAATAGCTAGCTTCAGTTAGTTCAGATACCGTAGCTGTTTATTTCAGTCAGGATAGCTGCGCACGTGACGTCGCCCGTCACGCGCGATTTCAGGAGCACGGGATGGCACATCGTGAGCACGAGCATGCCGCCTTTTTCTCATCCATTGTGCCGCATTTTTCTCCTTTATATTCCTCAATCAAAATAAGAAAATGCTGCCAGTTTTTGCAGCACCAATCCCTGAGTTCATCTCTGTTTGTGCACGCAAGAGAGAGAGAGAGAGAGAGAGTTCGCCGGCAACAACCGTGCCGGCGGTAATCTGACAAAACCACCCCCAGCCTTTACTTGCGGCTGCGTGCTGATAACCCTCATGCAAGAGGCCCACTTGGACAAATATCCTTGGACGTCACGGGGGCATAATCTCAGACACATCTCCTCACAGGCACATCGCTATAAACTGATACGAACGCTACACAGATCGACGAGGTAGCTACACCTGTGCTCATACCAAGAATCCACAGACATGTGGAATATGTGATCCCTGATGCCTCTCGTTCCTTACCACCAAGAATGAAATCGCAATGCCTGCAATAGCTGATTTCAGACCTAAAATTGGAGTCATATTTGTTTTCTAAAGCGCAGACATACATATATATAGGGATGCCATGTATAGGCAGCTGAGAACATGGATCTATCTTACATTAGTGGAGCACAGATATCCTTATATATTAATATATTAGGGGAGTGCTCGTGCATTGCTACGGGTTTCAAAATCTATAGAATCTTATGTATTTTCCAGCTAATAACATATAAAAGAAATGTCTTGTGTGCATCATGATTTTGATTAAAGGCATGGGTAATTGAAATATTTTGTGTGGTCAAAATAGTTGTATGATACTTTACAAGTCAGGAATCCACCTATGACAAACCTTATTGGCATTAGCAGATTGAACAAACAAAGATGATAGTGAATTGTATGCACGGCTGCTTCACCTTAGGCTCGACCTCCACCTTCTTAGCATATGATGTACCCTTGAATCCCCTTACCTAGGTATAGCATGTGTTCAGAGCACTCACTACCGATAGGACAAGATCACTGGCTCCGGTAAGTACCAACACAAACTTAGATCAGGACACAGAAATTTCATAGATGACAACAAAGGAGATGATGAAATTGATGCTAGGTGGGCTGAAAGAACCTTCTACGCATAGTTGAGGCTAAGGATCAGCTTCTTCATTGAGTCCTGGAGTCTCTTTCCTAGCACGGATCAAGGAATAAACATACCACTACATGATGTCCCCAAGAGCGGTTAATAAGACATTAAATCCTTGTACTATTGTGCACACATGTATCACTAAATCAAAACCGGGGTAAGTAATTCACATTAGAAAGGCCGTATATTTTTCACGGAATAGTAGAAACTTAATGATATGAAAACAGAGTGGATGACCTGCATATTCATGTTAAGCAAAAGCTTTGATTTATTTGATCCCACTGCCTACAAGCGCAGCAACACAACAGGGCAGAGATCAGGGCAAACCATCAGCGGTAGTCAGTTGGAGCCACAGCTCAAATTTGCGCTGCTCCAGGTGTATACCTGCTCTTATCAAGGTTGTCAATGGTTTTGAAATATAGTTGAAAGTTTGTTAACATCATATCCAACAATTCATTTTTAGTATCTACTGCTAATCATATTCTTTTATAACAATGACTAACTATAAGAGGGCACAAAAATAATATAATATTCACACTAAAGTTCACTTGTTATATTCTCTATTACAAATGGCCCATATATTCATATCACCGGTCTGGATTGTAGACCATTAGCATCCAGTTGCTACCTCATGCCTTGCTATAATCAACACTAAGAGATGAATATTAACTTGGGAAATATGTATTGACTACCAAATGGACCAACATAAATGTTTTGAGTTTACTGTGAATCCCCTATGCGATTTGGACGCTCGTCAGTACATACATGTTAGAAAACTAACAAATAATCCAACATACTACATTTTCTAGATTAGATCGCTCTGTCTAGCAAATCATGTCCTTATGAAGATAATACAAAAGAACTCAGCTGAAAAAAATAATGTAATGCAGCTGCTACGTTCTTAAAAAAACCTAAAAAATAAATCAAGAATTCCTAGTAGAACAGGTTTACCATGAGCAGCAATGATTCTAAATTCTTCCTGATGTAAATATCAAGCCAAAAGTGTGCTGGCGTTTCCCAAGAAAAGAAACTGAAACTATGTTGAGTTGAACAAAATATACCTTTGAAAAGACATCTAAGAATTCAATTAATAAGTTTTCTCTCCCGTTCCATTATGTGGAAGACAAATATACTATGCTTTGATTTCCTAGGAGTATCCTCCAACTTCCCTGCCCGCCAAACATAGCTAGCAGGAATTCTCTACAAGCATAAATAAATAGGCCTGTTAGGTAGTTTATACTCAGAAAAGACTATGAATGGTTCAATGTGACTAATTGCAGATAAAGATATTTACCTTAGGCCCTTAGGGATGAGTTGCACCTCCCTGGATATGGTAACTGACTGGTGAGGATTGATCACAAGAACATCATAGGCGACACCATCTGCCTATGGGGAGACCTCCTAGACATCACCAGTTGGTGCTCTGCTGGAAGCTGCCCCACTTTGCATCACCAAGAGAACACATGCACACCCAACCACCCCATCCAAGCTAGTTGGACCTCACTCGAAACCAGGATACGTAGGCTTGACATGCTTTGATAAGAAATTAAGAGGAATTGTCAGCGCTTGAGCATGATTAAGACCTCTCCTCACATGCTTGCTTTGTGCTGCTCTACACATTGCATCAGTGAATTTTTGTTTTGGTCATTAGCCATCACATAGTGTAACAAATGCATTTAATTCCATGCGTATTAAATTTGTTAACTGCATATATGTTGTATGAGTGAGAACAAATCTCTAGACTTTTTAACAACAACCAGGGCTAGAAGGTACTCCTTTTATTTCACAACACTATGCAGTTTTTAGCACCTTCCTTAATCCGAGTTGCAACATCTGCTGGTTGCTCCTCCTCCTGCTGGTGCTCACAGCATCGACGCCAGGGGCGAAGCCACATTGGCTTTCCCAGGTGCACGTGCGCCACGGTAAAATGAAAAATTACTAATATGTACCTCAAAATTTCCATGTATTTCCTTTAAAATTTACATATTCCTTTATACTTGATAGAGGGTGCAGTAGGGTTAGTTTTGAGTTGGCTTCGCCCCTGATCGACGCAACGCGGCAACGGGGATTAGAGGGTTGTACTGCCTGGTCTACAGCCCAAGGATGAAGTTGATCTGCAGCAGTAGCAGTAGCATGAACCCGACAATGAACAAGTGCAAGGATAGGCCCAACAGGATCATGCCTCCAGTGATCTGCCACTACAGGCAACAAGGTACAACAAAGGGAAAATTACTCAAACCAATGCCCACTGAAGCAAAGCCACAAAACACCTAGACGGCGACAGGAGAGAGACTCATTCATCTATCAGTTACCTTCTTGTTGTAGAGCACAATGTTGATCCACAAACAACCATAAGTTCCCCATCACAATGTAGCTGTAGAGCAACATGATGAATATGTTGATCCGCATCTCAAATCAACTAACCTGACAACAACAATCAGTACCAACATGGAGGTTAGCCAATTCAATGCTGGGTTTGATTGTAGCTACCAGAAGGCAAGTCAATTAAGCCATGTTTCATCATAAAGCAACAACAAATCCAACCAAGAGATACACTTCTACATAAGGAACAAAAGAGAAAAAAAAGATCAAAGCTTTCAGCACTATAGATTTTTCACGAGGAGGTAGTTCAATCCATGGATCTGAACTGTGAGGGAGGATGTGCCCCTGTTCACCACCAACACTGGGATCTCCCTGCTCCTCTTCGCTCATGGTCGTACCTCCTCGCCCACAGCCATGCCTCCTCACCTGGTGGCCCACCTCCTTGACGGCGGTTGCTTCTCTTCCTTGGCTGGCTGTTGTGCCTCCTCGCCGGTGGTCGCCCCGCTTCCTTACCCCGCGGCTGCGCCTCCTCGCCCGACGGCTGCGTCTCCTCGGCACCGCCATGCCGGGGCCCGAAGCCTCAACTGGCGCGGAGGTAGCGCCTGCCAGTGCCTCGTTCGTTGCGGTGATAGCGCCCATTGGGGCCTCCTTCGTCACGGTGGTAGCACCCATCGTGCAGGGGCTGGTGGCGGCGGCAGCGTGGGAGTGGATGCGCCGTGCTGGATGGGGCAAAGACGTGCGTTGGCGGCGACGATCCGCGTTGGAGGCGTCAGAGGAGCGGTCCGCACGGGTGGATGCATGGGAGCGAGGGGCTTTGGTGTCGCACCGGGGATGTATGAGAGAGAGCGGGTTTGGTGTCGCAGCCGTGGACGGAATAGTTATGAATGTTTTAGTTGTAGAGATATGGTGTGACACAGTGGCGGAAGCGTGCAGAATCATTGGGGGCCCAGTTAGGATTGGTTGTGTAGCTGTCTAACATCTGCTGCGGCCGTGATGACGGCAAGTGGTAAGCCACGAGAGGCATCAGGGTCACAAATTCCAGTGGTCCCCAGAGTCTTAGGGGTTGTTTGGTTACCACAATAACTCCTAAAATTCCTGTCACATCGAATGTTTGGACACATGCATAGAGTATTAAATATAGACTAATTATGAAACTAATTGCATAACTTGCGATTAATTTGTGAGATGAATCTTTTAAGCCTAATTAGTCCATGATTTGATAACATTGTGCTACAATAAACATGTGCTAATGACAGATTAATTAGACCTAAAAAATCGTCTCGAAAATTAGCCTCCATCTATGTAATTTGTTTTGTAATTAATCTATATTTAATACTCTTTATTAGTATCTAAACATTTGATGTGACATGAATTTTAGGAGCGACTAAAGAACCAAACACCCTTAGTACAATCACTGGTGTAGCTGCCCCCACAATCTGTATTGCTTTTCTATCCTTAGTTATGTGAGATTGAGCAGATTTGTGCCAGATCACGTCCATGTCAGTGTTAGGTAGAAGCAAATTTGTCAAGCGGATAGCTTCTAGCATACACAAATGTTATATATCAGCAACCACAAGTGTTGGTGCGGAGGAGCAGATACCATGTGCAGCTAATCAACGAGAATGTATGGATGATAGTTTTCCCAAAGCACAAACATATGGCCAAATTGTAGTGTTTGTTGTCAAGCAGGAAACTCTGTCTTCTAGAAGCGGCCAAGCTTCCCTCCGTCAGCACGTGATTTCAAGCACAGAAATCCTTTCCTTTTTGAAATTAATAAGTTTCCCTGCTGGTCTCTATACATTACCGATAGGAAACAAATTAAACGCATCCGCTAATTTGTACTTGTAACTTCTGTATGTACGTCATTCATATGCTCAGGTGCTACTATGGTATCACCTTAAGATTGATTTTAGTTATATTGTAAAGACGATTCAAAATGCAATTTTTATATCAAACAATCAAGTTAGATTGCTTTCCCCAGGCTCAAAGACTGTTATAGCTCTGCCACAGCACCTTCCGCGCATCCAGCTGCACTGTAGCAACGAGCAATAGCTGTCGACAGGGGATAGGATTCCAGGTGTTGTAAACCGCGGTCGTTTGCCATCTTAACGCACAAAAGAATATTGAATATAATAGCACTGTTTGTTTGGGCTTGTTAGACTGATAAGTCATGACTGAAAGGTACTGTTGGTTGATTTGGTGTGAGAGAAAAATATTATTTGCTGACTGATAAGCCATGACTTATAAGCCAAACACGACCAAGCGAACAGGCTACTACACGCGACCAGAACAGTTAAGTCTACTCATCAATCCGCTCTCAATTTTCTATACAATATTAATCATATATTGCACTATCATTTACTAACAAATATGTCCGTGCGTTGCAACGGGATATACATCCTATGTGGTCAAATTAAAAGCAATTTATAGCTTAGAGATTTAACGACAACATCATGCATCATACATTTCAATTAGTTGTTTAATTTTGTTCCATATCGTAGTTGGACACGTGCTAATTATGTGTTTAATTCTACATCTTTCCTATGTGTAGCAAACGGATTCTAGACCAACTTGCTAGAGCTGCCGAGTTGCACCCCAGCCACCCGGGTTGGCGGATTTACGTGGCCTGGACAAGTATTTCCGTTCAAAATGAATAGGAACGGGGAATCTCCCCTTTCGAAAAAAAAAATCTTTTCTATGTGTATCAGTCGCCTGAAATTCTTACTTTGTGCAGGCAACATATGGTTCCATGATCTTTCTCCAAGATCTGTGTAGGCGACATATATATATATATATATATATATATATATATATATATATATATATATATATATATATATATATATATATATATATATATGTGTGTGTGTGTGTGTACCTTGGGGCCATGACGTGCCTCGCTACATGCTAGTGATATTGGCTTGAAGCAAATAAACAAATTCTTGTAGATGTCTTCGAAACTAATGGCTACAGCTCTGTTTGCTCGAACTTATTAGCCAGACTTTTCCGCCATGAAACAGTTTTTTTTTCTCACAAAATCAGTCAGAATCAGCCGCAGAAACCATCATCCGAATAGGGCCTAAATAAATTGTCAAATTTGATTGAAATAAATAATTGCCGGTTTATGGAAGTAGAGAGAAGCTCAAGAAGCTTTGCGATTTATTTGTAAAAATCTTAGTACCACGTTAATATTCTATCGTCTATTTGATTATTTGTCTTATTTATTTATATATATTTATATTATATAAAGGGCTTGTTCGTTTGAACTTATTAGTCGGTTTATCAGTTAGAATTTATAGTATTTTTTCCTCATAATAAATCAGCTAAAATCGACTTATGAGCTGGTTTTATATACTCGCCGTGAGTTCGAACTCAAGATGGCAACGGGTACCCGAAACCTGAGTACCCAACGGGTTTTACCCGATAAGGAGGCGGGTATGGAAGACATTTTGCACCCGCGGGTATGTTATTGGACGAATTCTTGTACCCATCGGGTATGCGGGTACGGGTGTGGGTGTATACTACCCATACCCGCATACCCATGGGTAAAAAAAACCCGCATAAATAATATCCAACATCTGCAATTTTAGCCTATATAGGCATATAGCCCATATTTGGCCCATATAAGCATATGCGTATATATATTCCAGAACTCCCTCAAACCCTAATCCTCATCCTCCACTCCACCAGCCCATATTTCTGTTTTGTTGCTCTATTGTTGATTTGTTTTGCTGGAAGCTATTATATTTTGGTGTGTGAACTCGGGTATATTGTCGGGTAAGAATTACCCGTCGGGTGCGGGTATGGAATGAATTTTCTACCCGCCTGCGGGTACAGGTAACCCGACGGGTAAGATTTTGATCTGGCGGGTGCGGGTACGGGTGGCCAGTATCCATCAGGTACGTACCCGTTGCCATCTTGAGTTCGAACGTTGTGGCTCAGCTGGTTGGACCGACCAAGCAGCTGAACGCGCCGCTCCTGTCCCACGCGTCATCGTCTGCCCTCCTGTCCCACGCGTGCCGAGTGGTCACCCGTAAGAACACAGCACAGCACAGCACCGCAAGCACCGCGTGCTCACACCTCACGTGCAGCTGCTAAGGCTGGCTCGGCTTAGCTCGGCTCGGCTCGTTCTTGCTCGTTAAGATAATGAGCTAGCTCGGCTCGGCTCGTTATCCTAACGAGCCAGAAAGCCGGCTCGGCTCGGCTCGGCTTGTTAAAAGCTCGAGCTGGCTTGTTAAGCTCGTGAGCTAGGTATAAAAAATACACAAAATATAATATTTACATTTATCTAAAGTTTTAGAATAATAATAATATAAAAAATGCATCTAGACCAGTTATCAGTCAATTTATAGGGTCTAGACCAGTTACCAGTCAATTGTAAAGTGCAAGACATGAAGTAATACAAAAACTAATATATGTTTTGATACTTTTTTCCTAGAAGCTTGGCTCGTTTATCTCGCGAGCTGGCTCGAGTTGGCTCGTTATAGCTAACGAGCTAAAATCTTGGCTCGGCTCGGCTCGTTATCATAATGAGCTGAGCCGAGCCGAGTCGAGCCAGCCACGAGCCGAGCGAACTAACGAGCTTCGAGTTTTTCGTCCAGCCTTAGCAGCCGCAGAGGCACAGCAGCACCGCTCAGGTCGACTTGATCCGCTTCTTATTTCATGCGGAACAGTATTTTTTTCTCACAAATTTTCTCTAAATTCATCTAGATTCCTTCAGAATTCCTCCAAGCGAACAGAGCCATAGCCGTGGCCATTTCCCCCTCTTTCCTCTCTTAAGAACCTGAGAGTTTAGGCTCCTCACGCCTCCATCCTATTATCCTTTTCCCCCCTTCCCCAGCCGTCACGCACAGTCACGCTGTGCGCACACGCAGCCATGCTTGGTCGCTAGCACAGCAGAAGCACGGGCAAGAAGGCGCCATCCGCCAGATCCGGTTGCGGCCGCTCCTCCTGCTCCTTCCAGCTGCTGATCCAGGCACGCGGCGAGCAGCGGCCAGGGTGCAGGGGCGCCGTCGAGCAGCAGCCTGGGTTACGGCCAAGTAACGCAGGCCCATGCCGTTGGGGAGCGCGACTTTTTTTTTCTTTTTTTCTCACGAATTTCCTGATTGATCTTTTACCCCCACACAGGGTAGGGATCGTTCTTGGTGATCTGTGTTCTCTTTGAATTTTTTGCTGATTTGTGTTTGTTCTTCTTGAATTTATTGGAGATCTATGTTCTTCTCGAATCTATTTTCTTTTGTGATGGTAGGGCAAGCGAGGTCTAGAGGGAGACAACAACCGTCCCACGACATGGACCTCGGCTTGGCAGTCCTTTATTTCGCGAGTCAGAGGAACTCGGCGATTTCGCTCATGGGGCGCCTGATTTTAACTCGATCTGTCTTTGATTTTGATTATATTGGTCTATTGGGTAATTGTATTTGATTTGGATTGCCCGTGCTGTATTATACTGCTATGATTTCATGATCTACATGGAAGATTTGCGGTGGTATGGATATAATAGTATTGTACGTCCTTTTTAGTATCTTCTCCACGAACCTGTCATCCTTTTTAGTATCTTTTATTTACACGAATCGGAAACAAAACATAGGGAAGATTTGCGGTGGTATGGATATAATAGTATTGTACTCGTAGATGTGACGTCCTTTTTAGGATCTTTTACACGATTTACACGAATCGGAAACAAAATAGTGCCGAGTAGTTAAAGAAGGCCAGATAAAAAAAGATGCCGAAATTTTGCCTTTTCAGTATTACTAGCAAAAATACTCATACGTTACAACGGGACTATAATTTACTATACTACTGGTGATGATAGTGGTAGCATGGTAGAGCTTTGTGTGGTGTAGCGGGACTATAATTTACTATACTACTGGTGATGATAGTGGTAGCATGATAGAGTTTTGTGTGGTGTAACGGAACTATAATTTACTATACTACTGGTGATGACAGTGGTACCATCACAGGGCACAGGGGCCACTGCGAGTGGCTTAAACCGGTGACATGCATGGTACCCACGGCAGCATGCGCGTGCGGTGTCGGTGGCATGGTGGCCTCGGTGGCATGGCGGCCCTGCAGACTTGGGCAGCCCTGTACTACGACAAGGTTGACAACATAATGCTGGTGCGTACATGGCTCCTACGATGGCGCGGACGTGGCCCGATGGCCACGGTTAAGATAACGTGCAATCTTGACGGTGTCGAGAAGAGTGGTGCGCATAGAGAAAATATTATTGTGCCATCGATGCTAATGATGACGCAGTGGTCGGTAGACATCAACCTGACAAGAAGTAGCTAGATCTAGTGAGAGTTTGATTGCTCTACTATCGGTCTACCTAACACTATATGAAGGCTCTTATAATTTTGTTACACTTGATATATCTTCTGTTTTATCTCGTCATTGCTATTCTTCTCTTCTTTCGAGAGATTAACAGGACGTATTCGAATGGATGAAATCTTTTAAAAAAAGAACATAATAAATCATGAAAAGGAAACTCATAAAAGATGGAAACTTGGTGAAAAATAAAGAAACGTGGAAAGACAACATGCGGACCAAACCAGAAAAAAGGAAAAGGAAAAATTGGATGGAATAGAAAAATGATCGAAAGAAATCAAATAGCCGAAACACAGAACATAGTCACGGACCAAGGGGAAATAAAAAAAGAATTAAACAATAGAATCCAAAACCACTGGAAAAAAGCAAACAGAAAAATAATTAAAAATAGAAACCAAGTAAGATGAGATACGTATACAAATTTGTCCTCTTACTTTTACACTTCTTTGATTAGAACTCCTATTCTAAATAATAGAAACAAAAGTCACGGTTGGGAAAAAAAAGCAAACGGACGCAAATTAAAAAAAGAAACCAAGTAAGATGAGATAGGTATACAAATTTATACTCTTACTTTTACTATTTGATTAGAACTCCTATTCTATTTAGTTTAGAATTTTTATTAAGATTCATGATTGAAGAGATCTATTTGTATTACAATATAATTCCTATCTATCCGACTCCGTATCGCGTTAGACAAGAGCTATTCTTACTCGTATGAGCACGGGTTACCTCTGTCTTGAGAGCCCTTGTCTCTTTTCTCAGGGCTGATGAAGATGGAGTCGGACGAGGAAGAATAGAAGGATACCTCTGTCTTCTAGGGGTGATGGCTCCGGATGAGGAGGGGAGTGACCTCTGTTGGGAGATGGTGAGTGATCATCGCGGGTGGGCGAAGACTCGCAGTCGTCCTCATCATCAGAGGACAATTGAATGTCAAGCTTAATGAAGCGCTTGCGCCAGGCCACTTGAGAGCCCTTGTTTTGACCAAGTTTCGGCCTATCTTCTGCTACGAGCTACTCAATGGGTATCTTGTTAAACTTCTTATCAAGTATTCTGTCAATGGTGATGTGAGCGTACCCCAGTGGAATTGGGCGGCCATTAATTGTCCCGTCTCCCGCAGGCCAGGCCTGGCCAAGCGCCACCTTGTCCTTTGTCCATTCCTGACGGATGTACAACCTGACATTGACGGGTTCAGTGATGTCGTCCACCAGATGAGGCACATGTTCACTAGCCTCTTCGGGTTCGCACAGTAGCCCGTCGGGACTTTGAGTTCATTGAAGAAAGAAATAAGCGCACGCTTTTCTTCCTTCTTCAATGTCCATGACGCAACCGGAAGTTCGAACTGGCCATTCTCTAGCTCCACGGGATGTAACTCCTTCCTGATTCCCAAGTGTTGCATGTCCAGGCGTGTGGCTAGTGAATCCTTCGATGTCCCCCCGATGTCCATCAATGTGTTAAGAGTGTTAGCGCACATGTTTTTAGTGATGTGCATGGGATCAAGACAATGGCGTACACTTAGAAATGCCCAGTAAGGTAGTTTCTAGAAAACCATTTTTTTCTTCCAAACACTCCCATCAGGCGCTGCTACTGCATTGTCTCCCTTCCCAAGGACAACCTCTAGTTTGTTGAGTTCTCGAAGTATCGCAGGCTCGTCTCGATATTTTGGAGCTAAGCGTTTCTCAATAGTACCGTTGAAATCTTTTCTGTTCCTGCGGTAAGGGTGATCCTTAGGTAGGAACCTACGGTGTCACATATAAACTATCTTTGAGTTATTTGGCAGATTTACCGCATCAGTGTCGTCCAAGCACTCGACACATCCAATATAACCTTTTGTCTTCTCTCCAGACAACGAACCTCGACCTGGCAGGTCGATGATTGTAGCGATAAGTACTCCCTTAATCGTGACATGTTCCTTTTTGTACTCGTCCCAAACATCCGGCACACCCTTTTCAAACATCTCCACTAGTTCATCGATCACCGGTTCCAAAAACACATCGATGTCATTCCTAGGCTGTCTTGGCCCTTGGATCAATAGTGGCATCTGGATGTACGACCGCTTCAAACAGACCCAAGGTGGAAGGTTGTATATACAGAGCATTACTAGCCAGGTGCTATGATTGCTTCTAACCTGGTCGAAAGGATTCATCCCATCTGTGCTCAAAGCAAACCAAAGGTGCCTTACCTCTCCACCGATGTCCTTATAGAACATAGTATTAACAGTCCTCCAGTCATGCCCATCGGTGGGGTGCCTCATCATTGTATCTTTCTTACGCTCTTCGCCATGCCAGCGCAACAGATTGGCTGACTTTGCACATGCAAACAGCCTATGCACCCGGGGAGCTATAGGGAAATACCAAACGACCTTTACGAGACCTCCTCTGGTCTTGGTACCCTCATCTGATGGCCCTTCCTTGTACCGTGGAGCTTCACACTTGGGGCACTTGTCCAAGTCTTTGTATTTTTCTCCACGGTACAATATGCAATCATTGGAACACGCGTGGATTTTTTCAACCTCGAGGCCGATGGGGCAGATCATTTGCTTGGCCAAGTATGTCTTTTCTGGCAACTCATTTTTTTCTTGGAGCATTTTCCTTATTATACCTAACAACTGATCGAAGCCTTTATCGCTCAATCCGTTTGTCGATTTGAACTCTAACAGCATGATGTCGGTTTCCAGTTTGCTCATTGGACAATTCCTATACAATGGTATTTTGCTATTTTGTCTCATTTTCTCTAGCTTTCTCAACTGTCTTTCACTAAGACATCCGGTCTCTACATTACGTAGCAGCTAAGAAATGCTATCGTTATCCTCGGTGTCGTCAGCTAGCGTGTTCCTAAACACATTATTAATTGTGGGCATAGGTTTCGTGTTGACACCGGGTTCCTCGTCAGCATCGTGGATGGCTACGTCAGGCATGTCCACATCATTATCGTTTTCCCGCAGAACATTTACACCAACCTCGCCATGCATAGTCCATATCGTATAGTTTTGCATGAACCCCCTGGTAATCAAGTGCGATCGTATAGACTCAATTTGACGAAAGTTCCTATGATTCTTGCAATCTTTGCATGGGCAGAAGACAGGGTTCCTATTCCCAGCATGGGTTTTGGCATCGGTGATAAACTGGCTGACGCCATGCATGTACCGCTTGTTCGTTCTGGACAGATGCATCCACTCTCGATCCATCTCTGCACAAAAAAATACTGAGACAGTAATTACAAAGAATTAATAAGAAATCGAGCTTCATGAACAACAATTGTAGCTCGAAAGTACCATTTTTGGAAAACATTATTGTACACTAATTATTGAAAAATTGAAATTGGTAGCCCCGGCCCTGTAAATTGAAAATCGTAGTAAAAAACAATTATTGCACAATATTGAAGAACAACTATTCTACTCTACTTCTAAGAACTAATTATAGCATCACATACTAACAATGATGATCTTGACCACCATGGAATAATTAGCTAGGAATTTAAATGTGTTCATAGACACCAACCTTTTGGATGATGAATTCACCACAATTTGAGCATTGCACAAATGTCCAATTAAAAAAGTGCTCTCTAGAATGGAGAAAGAACTAGAATGAGAATCAAGCAATGTAGCCATCAAAACGAAGCTAATTAAGCAACAAAATCAAAGGAGTGGATGTTTGTTACTAACCTTAAAGCAAAAAGATCAAGCTATTCTTCGAAATCCAAGCACTAGCTTCATGGTGAAGAGCAGTCGCAGCAATGGAGGGAAGGGTCCAAACGCACGCCTCTGTTCTCGGGATCGAAGAGAGGAGGAAGGAGAGGACGGCTGGAATCTTTTTGTGTTGTAGGCTTATCACCATCGGTTCTTGGCTAGAACCGACAGTGATAGAGCACAATCACTGTCGGCTCTTGACTTAAACCGGCAGTGCTGAGTGCCCGCCAAAACACTGCCAGTTCAAGCCACAAACCGGCAGTGACGTGGTCCTTCACTGCCGGTTTTAGCACAGCCCCAATAATTTTTTCATTTTCAAGCTCATAACCGGCAGTGAAGGTACATCACTGCCGGTTCTCACAATCCGGCAGTGATGATACTGGCAGTGATGTGCAAATCTGGCGTAGTGAATGGCTTAGAACCAATTGGACCTACTTTAATAACCAAGAACACATAATTCGATTAGTCATCTCACTTGAGCAATTTTCTAAACATATGATCATTACGTTAGATCTAACTTGATTTTCCATGTTTTCATTTAGTTAACTCCGGTCAACTCATCCGTTGAAGTTCGCCAAACGAAATACAACAAATTCAAGATGATTACTGCAAGGTCATCATGCGTGGGATGTTTCATTAAGAATGACTATGCATCTAACCCTATATACGATGAACCTCTTAGCTACAGCTGGTTACCTCTCTAATCATTTTAAACATAGTGTAACCATTGTATAAAGTATGTTTAATACTTTAGTTCTAATGCATGTAACATTTTCACTAAACGTTATGTATGATGAAATAGTGGATCACAATTTGTAAAATCTGGCGGTATGCATACATTAAAATTGATGGGAGAATGCAAAATAAAATGTGCAGGGAATTTAAAAATATCAAAGTATTTCTAGGGGAGTTTCATTTTAAAAATCCCTAAAAAATCCATTGACAGTGGCCATTGGACAAAGCCTACCGCATCTGGAAATGCATTTCTAAGGACGGTTACCTTAAGCCAACCACCGCTGAATATGCATTCCAAGAGCCGTTGGTGGGTCATCTTAAGAACACCACACCTAGAGGAAACTTGTGTTTATATATAAAGGCCACATATTTATAATTGATGACATAGCATCGGTTTGGACGCCGCCCATATAAACATGTTTTTGACCATCCTAAGAATTGTTTCCACAGTAATGGTGCTAGCTAGTTGAATCATTTGCACCTAAGCAAAAATAAAAATACACATTCGTAAGCGATCACAAATAGACCTTTTTTTTTTAAGCAACTTTTGAGGAGCTCAATAAAATTCTTGGATCTGGGTCCAAGATCCACATTTTTGCTAGAGGAGTTAATGAAAGAACACTATTTGGCTTGTAGAATTCGAAGCTGAGCTATTCTTTTTTGTATTGTAGAGCAGTCTAGAAACCCCTTTTTATGGCGTTGTCCCCCAGTTCCTATTTTCTTCCTTGTGCTAGAATTGATTCTGTTTCAGCTCCTATCTGAGTCAGAGTCAGCAAGGAAGCTCCCTTGCTGGCTGGAACCTTGTTCCATTATCTAAAAAAAAAGAAGCTCCCTTGCTAATGACCACAATGTCGTGGCATCCATCGTTCCTTGTTCTAGGTCAGGCCCCTCCACATGGTGCTTCTCGAGCTAGGTCACTTGGTCAGCTTAGTCCTTGCGACCTTGCATTCTATCGGTAAGGAATCGACTACGACATAAAAGCACATCAGCGACACGGTTTAAGATGCATATTAGTAACTGGAAAAACAAGTGTCTCTCGATTTACATCTGTAAAGTGGACAACATTTGTGACGTGTTATTCCCTGCCTCTGATATATATGCATATATTACTGAAGGTTAATGAACAAGAAACCATCTCTGATATGGACAATCAGAGACATTGCATGTTTCAGTAATTCAGTGTAGCGGATGTCTGTGTCTTATTTCTAGGTATCTGAGTGATATGCATCCATGCTATGGCTATCAAGATGATCTTGCATGGTTGAGAAAACTCATATGTGGTTGTTGCGAATGGCGTTGATTAATTTGTGCTCCAGGTGTGGGACGATCACTGAGTATGCATGTAATGCAGAGGAGGGACAACAGTAATTTTGCGTTAATATGGTTCTCAATATGCTGATTTGTTTTCTAAGGAGTTCACTTGTACTACTACAGAACAAACAATCACTACTGGGTATTACTGCTGGTTAAAATCAAACTGCTAGCGACGGTTTTTCACTACGTTTGGTTGTAAAGCTCAGGGACTGGACAATGATTAATGTTTTTTTTGTTTCATTTTATATTCACTAAATAAAGTATGGAGTGATATTTCTTTAATTTAGGATTGGAAGGGGACAGTACATTTGAATATCACCGCATGAATGAATTAAATGGCCCAAGAGGATAAAATATTATCCTGACAATGGTTAAATAAATCAAGAAGTCGCGCAGGATATACAACCTATATCAAGGTTCTCGGATTCATTTTGGAAAAAATTTCGGTCCCAACCGAAATGGACGAATTTCGGGAAATTTCGGTCCAATTTTAGACTCAATTCGGTGAAATTTCCAGATTTGAAGCACAAAATCCATTTCGGACCTAACCGAAATGGACGAATTTCGCCGAAATTCAGACTGTCTCGGTCGAATCCCAGATCCTTGACCAATATATGCCAATGCATGGCAGTGTATGGGTCTTCATCTAGGATGAATCGAGAGAGATCCAAACATTGACGAAGATACGTACATAGCAAAATTCTGCTGTGTAGTGAGTCTGTAGTTGGCATGGGAGGTAGTTGGAAATTCAGGTACTCTCTTCTGAAGAAACATAGTGCATTTGTACAATGTGATGGTAGATGATCGGTTCTTTGAAAAATGGTGGCCATAGTGAGCACCAAAGAAGCATAGTACTTCGCAAGATTCATGTCGTGTAAAGTCCCGATATGCTTGATACTCTAAAAAATCAATCATGCACGGTTATTCTTGCTCCTATATATTTTTTTCTTGTGGCAATCATGCCAACTACATTAGTACTAAGAAGTTAAAACCACACTGCACTTAGTTGATCACTTGATATGTACGCTGCAAAATCAATCTTCAGTCAAATCAAAGTAGCAGCGCCCTGAGCATAGGCTGAACATCATGTAGCAGGGTTGCACCTCTATCTGTAATTGTAAATCAGTTCTATTCGTTCCACATTACATAAGAATCCTTTCTATTCGGATGATAAAATTTCTCTGATTCACTCAGATCAACGCTTCAGCCTGCCAATATATATCACCGAGCCAAAATGACCAATGTAGCTAATTGATATTGGCCCCAATTAAGTTGGTACTACCGTATCTATTTTGCAAATGATATGTGATGATGATTCAATTCAGCTTGGCCTATTTTATATTTCAATTAACTCAAATAAATTTCAAGGCATATAACAAATGCTAGCTAGGTGCAATAAAGGTGTGATCCCATATGGGAAATGGACTAGGGATTGACTCAACTTAAATATAAGACTTTTGTGAGCACCTGTTGTGTAGTTAAGAGAGACAAAATGCATGTCACACCTGCGTGCCCGCTGCTGCCGAGTCCTGAGACTGGAACTCTCGGCGTGACAGCCCAACTGCTCGTTTCATATTCCCACTGTTTCGACTATTTCCAGAAGGATGTTCCAGTACACGGCATGATGACTTTTGTGTGGTTGTGTCTGTGTTGGTTTCTGGGCACTACTGCATGGATTTCCCTTGTATCATTACAATAATTATTGGAAGAAAATATCATGCTTTTTGAGCAAAGAAAGAAGTTCTCCATTGTTTTAATTTAAGTAGACACGTTGTTGAACTGTTTGAAATCAGTATGCGCTCTTGTTATATTGAAATAAATTTATTGATCACAACATAAATAACCACAGCCTATGGTGATAAAACTAATACTATATGGGGACGTAGTGCTTATAATTAATTTTTGTATTTCTGGTAAGGGGAAGAGTGCACATGCGTTGGCCTTGTTCATTGCTTCACCTTTAAATTTTTATTTTTCAGTCAAGAGGAGACAAAGTGATATTTTTCATGACACGGTGTAGATGTTAGAAGCAACCATATGCCTATGACCAAGACATGAATTCTGTTCATATATTGTTTAAATAAACGAGAGAAGGCAGGCTATAAAACCTATATATGCCCACGCATGACAAATATATATCTTGCTTCTACCATGAATTTGGAAATAAAAATACATAGATAAAATGTTCTATAGTGGATCAATAATAGGGATGGGAGGTATTGGGACATTCGGCCACTCTATATGCACAAGTTTTGGTGTTTCTCAAACCTATGCAAGGCACCATAGACGAGATCAAGAATGAAGTCAGTCTGGCTCAGTATGACACCATGGTTGAGGTTGGGAAACACCATGGTTGAGGTTGGGCATGGCAATGACACATCCTTCTGGTGTGATGCTTGGCACAGCAAGGATGCGCTCCCAGACTGCTTCCCGGCACTTCATAGTTACTGCAACAAGAAAACTCTATCTGTTGCTTAGGTCTGTCTGTACAGCCGTTGTTGATTCACCTAACTATCTGATGCCGGAACTCTCTGCACAAGAAAGCTTTGAACTGCATCAATTGCAAGCCATCATCAACAACATCAACCTATGACAAGCCAAGGGCACCCTTTTGCCTTCTCTGCTGTAAGCTGGACTCCAGCAGCCTGTACAGCCACCTTCAGTCAAAGCTGCCCCTCCACACCCGGCCGCCAATTTCATTTGGGAAACCCGTGCTCCTCCACGGGTTCAGTTCTTTGTCTAGCTTCTACTTCAACAGAGGGTGCAATGCCAAGCAAGTCTACACCGGAAAACCATCATCAATAGCCCAATTTGGGAAGTTTGCAATCAGGCTGACGAAACCACAGAACACAATGTTCATGACTGCCCTACTTGCAAGAGCGTTCTGGCTCAGGTTGGGGTTCTTACCTGCACCGCTGAACTCAGATCAGCAGCTATTCAACGTTCAGTGCCATGACCAATTCCCTAAACAATATCCGAGCACCTTCATTGCACTTTGCTATTTGAACCTTTTTGGAAACGGTGGAATGGCGTTGTGTTCAGAGATGAAACAGCGACTCTAAGACAGGTGCTTTTAATTGCTCATTCTAGCATATGCCAAACTTTGGAACATGAGGTTGCCAATAAAACACAGAGTGGTAGCCGATGCATGGTGTAATTTCTTAATCCCCCTATGTAACTAATTCTTTCAAACTCGATGCTGTAAAATTTTGTTTTTGATGGGTCTCCTGTAACACCTGATTTCTAGAGACACATAGACAGGCAGGCGTGGCAGTGGTCTAAAAATCAATTTTGACATCCAATGTAAATTGTTGAAAAGTCGTTTGTTCTTTTAATGATATGAATAGATTTGATTCTTCTAATGCATTGAGATATATCTTTTTTTATCTTGTATCTCTACTTTTAAATATGTTATTTTTTCATATTTCCATTATATTTTTGTTAGAAAGACCATTTAATTGCAACTCTGAACTCTTAAATAATTCACGTTTACTTCCATAACTGTAGTAAAATTTATTTCTTGATTAATGGCAGGGGTTTGTGATTGACAAATAAGTATATATAGCAATATTTGGGTTACTCTTTTTCTACAATGGCAATAGTATGTAATTTCCAACACGGAATAGGGTCATTTTATTTTACCTTTTTACAATTAACGTTATCATGTTTAGGCCTCGTGGGAGCACTCCAGCACCTTCTTCCCTGTTGTTAATGGCTGAAAAATTCATGGGGGGCTAAGGGGGGCTCCAATGGAGCTGCCAAGGTAGGGGGGGCTTGAGCCCCGGCAGCCCCCCTAGCAGATCCGCCCCTGTATGTATTGATTTCTTTAACAATAATCTCACATTACATAGTAGAGAAACAAGTATAGTTGTGTTAATTTAGTATTTTCTTCTAACGATAGAGGTGGCTAAATTATCTATGACTTGTTACGGTGGTTGGAAAGTACTACTAGTACTTTTGGGTACTTTCTATTTTTATTTCTACAAACAATTAATTCGAGTAAGAAAGTTATATGAAACAAATTAATCAAGAGAAGGGTTAGATTAGTAGTCAAGGAGGAACTTTGACCGCATGTCCGCACCCAGCACCTTTCAAGTTTCACAGAGAAACTTTTCCCACGCACGCAGCACTGCCGGCCGCACAGGAGCGCCGTGCCGCTGACCGTCGCTCTCCGCTCGTTCCAGACCTCATACCCCGCTGACGACCCGACGCCGCTACCTGATCCAGGTGTGGAGGAGCCGCCCCTCCTCCATTCTTCAATGCCGGAGAGGAGGCTTTCCCTGCTCGGCTCGTGAATTACATCTGTACGGATTGAGGGAGTGAAATTACTAACTATTCTTTATTTTTCAACAATATCTGAAAATTACCTAAAAATTTATAGGTATTGGTCCAGCGTGTTTTAGTACTTTCCGATACTTTTTTTTTGTACTTTCTATTTTTTCACCGTCCGATCTAAACGAATGGACGATCCGCTTTTTTTCCAACCGTCGTAAAACTTGTAATAATGAATATGCATTGTCACTTTATTTTACATTTTTTTACTTGCTGACGTGGAAGCTTTTAAGTTTTGAAAGCCAATATGAAGGCTTCTTTGGTTGGCCAAATAAACACTTTGTTAATATATCTTCATTGTTTGCAGATCCCAATGTACGAAAGCTTTACAATTTTTATTCGAATCCCTGAATGCTTGAAAAAGTCACCTAGTCTAGTCTATTTTACTTTTTGGACGTTTGACAGGTGAAAGCTAAAAAAACTGACGAGAGATATAAAGGGATGATTGTACCGTGAACTGCATCCTGTTCCTGCCTATAAATAGTTGTCTTTTGATTGTGCTATGACTAGGGATGAAAACGGTACGGATATTTTTCGACCGTATTTGAAACCGAATCCGTTTAGAGGGGTTGAGATCTGTCCGTATCCGAGTCCGGATATCCAACATTCGATATAGTATCCGTATCCGAATACTCAAATCGCATATTTATGATGTCGATAAACAATCGTATCCTATCCGGCATAGTTAACACTATCCGTATTCGAATCCGAATCCGGACCGAAATATGAAAACAAATGTAATATCGGTGATATCCGTCCGTATCCGATCCGTTTTCATCCCTAGCTATGACCGATAGCTGAAAGTGCAAAAGCTGTGTGTGCCTACCATCGGTGCCAAGACGAGAATGCACGAGGGAAGGAAGTATAAATGCTCAAAAAAAATACTGTGTGGCATCGATGTACCACACACACTACTGGAAACCGGCAATTTGCTGAGTGCCTGCGGCACTCGGCAAAGCCCGAAATACACTCGGTAAAGACTTTGCCGAGTGCCGCACTCGGTAAAGAGCAGTCGGCAAAGAACCCGTCGTCAAAGGTTTCTTTGCCGAGTGTCACGTCAGCACTCGGCAAAAAAAAAACAGACGTCAACTCTAACGGCCTCTTTGCCGAGTACCACCTCAGCGGCACTCGGCAAAGAATTTTTTCTTTTTTTTTTGAAAATTCTTTGCCGAGTGCCATACTCTTGCACTCGGCAAAGAAATTTTTTCTTTTTTAAAAAAAAAATCTTTGCCGAGTGCCATGGCTCTGGCACTCGGCAAAGCTGGGAAATTGGGTCTCTGCTTCCCAGCTTTGCCGAGTGCCATGGTCACGGCACTCGGCAAAGCCCTCTTTGCCGAGTGTGGCACTCGGCAAAGAGGGGAAAAATGCTATTTTTTTCTTTTTTTCTTTCCATCGGCGCAAACAAAGAAATCACATATATATCAACACACAGCACAGGATATATCACATACACATCCATATTCCATCACATACACATCCATAACCCATCACATACACATCCACCATCCGTAATACATCACATACAAATCCATTGTCCATAATCCATCACATACATTCGCATCATCCATGACAATATCCATCACAATATATATATGTCTCTAGTAGTAGTCCAACATAAGGCTAAGTCTAACACAAGTCCATGCAATATGAAAAGAAACAAATAAACGGTACCTACTGCCAGCCTCCCCACCCGAAGTGTGAACTGCCACCTTGAGGAGGGCCAGTTGTCCACCCGGCCTGTGGAGAAGGGCCACCTTGAGGAGTCGGGTTCGAACCCGCCTACTGTTGCTGCATAAAGGAGAAGCGAATTCATGAGTATCTACAGGAGGGCCGCACAAGCTAAAGGAATAAACAACCATATATACTCACCGGAGTCCCTACAGGAGGAGGAGGAGCCACAACTGGAGCGAGCAGCGACTGGGGCACGACCACACCTGGCAACGCCTGAAGGCTCGCCATGAAGCTGAACATGTCCTGCAGCCTCTGCGTCTTGGCCGCCCTCTGGGCTTGTACAACCTCCATCTCCAGTCGATGGGCCTCCGCCTGAGCCGCCTGTTGGGCCTCCAACCTCCGCAAGTCGGCCTGCAACATTCCACCCGCAATGTTTAAACAATGCAAAGGCAAGGTAGATGTGTAAAAGCAATGAACGACGAATAAAACAGTACTAACCTAGAGTTCCGCCATCTGCTGCTGTGAGCTCTACTGCCAAGAGCGTATGGGGAGGGAGGAGCTCGTGCTCCTTGCTCGAATCTCTGCGAGGTTGGGAACAGAGCGGAGTCAACTGTGCTGTCCGCCATCCAGTACCGGTCGTGCTGCTTCCCTCCTCCCAGCCTCATCAGGAGGTCTGTGTCTAGGGGCTAGGTGGCCGGATCAAAGTCCTCCCCATGGCGCTCGCGGGCCGCCGAGGTGTACTCGCTAAGCTTGTTGTGGACGCTCACGCTGGTGTACGCCTCGGGCCCGTCCACCGGGTTGTAGGTGACTTCCGGGGCCGTCGCCTTGCCCCTATGTGCTAAGGCGTACGCCATGAACTCGTTGCATTCCTGGCCTTGGTGCGCCTGGGACTGCAAGGAAAACACAGAGATGATTACAAGTAATGAGAATTGAGAGTTAGAATAAATAAATAAAGATGAAAACACAAAGAAGATTACTCATGTCTAGGCGTACGTGCTGAGGCTCCGGTTGCCTTGGTGGTGTGGCGCCCCACCCATCTGCAGGCGGCAGTCCCGACGGATGTTGTGCTTCTCCGCCCACTCCTCCGAGAGCCACCTGTCCACAATGGCCTCCCAGCAGAGGCAGTGCCTGGCGCACCAATCAGGACATTGCTGCATGCCATCAAGTTATTGATATGTCAGAAGATGAAATGAAGCCTACCTATTCTTCATGGAAGGAGTCAGTATTAATGTTTCGTACTTACCGAGAGGTACTACTCCTTGGTGAGCGTCCTGGTCCTAGCATCGGCCTTCCTCACCACCTGACCAAGGACGTCGGCGTTGTAGTTGATGATGCATTGGAGCCATGTCTCGTGGTACAGATCCAAGAGTCAAGACCTACAGACCTTGTCCTGCACTCGCGCCGCTCGGTCCTCAAACCCTTCGTCGCACCTGAAGAAGTCCTGCATACAGGCATCATGTATCGTTTCATTATTTCAAGAACGACCAATGAATGCGTACTATTGACCAATTTAGTGCGATGAAGACTCACCCAGAACTCGGCCTTGATCCGCGCCGCAACGGTGCCGAACTCGCTATCCTCGACGGCGTAGAAGTGGTCCCATGTCCAGGGTAGCGAAGTCACCGAGGCGTAGGTGACCATGCCAGGGTAGTGCTGCCGAATCAGAAGGCCTAGGGTGCCATTGATGTGCCAGCCCGTTCCAGACACAACTTCCCAGTTGCTGCAAGAGTCATTAAGAAGAATTGTTAGTCTCCAGTTCGATTTTCAACATGTCATATGAAACAGTAGTGAAATAATACTTACTTGTCGCCGCTGGGTCGAATCACCGGGTGCCGGTGAAGTGGGATCGGCCGCGCCGGGAGCTACAAGGGCCCGCGCAAGTAGACTCCCAACGAGGTAGAGCCAGAGGCAGTGCTAGTGGAACCCCCTGCTATCACTATCGCTGCCTCCCCGTGGTTCGACGAGTTAGAGGAGGTGCCACCCCCTCCTATGTGTAGGCCCACTGCCTGGTCGTCCTCGTCCATCGACGGGGTGGCAGCCGGCTGCACCCTCGTCCTCAGACGGCCGCGGGGGCGACCGCTCCTCGTCCTCCTTGTTGGTGGCTCCAGCAAGGGGTCCTCCTTAGCGTGGGGTGGTGAGCGCTCCCTCATGTAGAGGGAGTTGACCCCCGACGGGCCTGCCTTCCGCCCAGCATTTTGTCGAGTGCCTGCAATTTCAAAAGAGTAAACCATTTAGCATAGTTAAATTACAAGTACTTATAAAGAGATGCAAAATGAACGAAACATAATTGCATGAATTAGAAATATTCTTCACGATCGGCAGCGGCTGGATCATAGGTGTCGTCATCACTATCAATATTGTCGAGTAAATCGGGCTCATCTCCATCGTTGTCATCATTGTCATCGCCTAACTGTAATCGCTCAAGTATTTGTAAGTCCTTAGCATTTTCCACCTCTTCTCCGTCGTCCTCATCTCCATCATCCTGATCAATGTCATTGTCTACTTCCATGCCCATCAGCGAAAACATGTCTATGTCAAACCTCCCTTCTAGCCCCTCTAGTTGATAGAACTCCCGTGTGTTTGGGGTCAAAGTTGTAATCCTCATCGTTTGGGACAGGCAGTTTACCGTGCGGCGATACCAACTGCACAAGGTACCAACCGATAAGATTGGGGTCTTTTTGGCACGCCCATGGGAGATAATAAACTTGTGTGGCCTGTTGAGCCACAATATAGACATCCTCTCCTTGATAGACAGAATCCTGTCGAATTTCGACTTGTCCAATCTCAGGGGCTGTTCTCGTGACATTAGGATCGAACCAATGGCATTTGAATACGACTTGATTAGGAGCTTTGTGACACTCAAAATTGAGCTCGTATATTTCTTCTACTATGCCGTAGTAGTCGCGCTCATCGGTGCCGGGCGTACGAACTCCGGTATTCGTGGTTTTCTGATTGGGCCGACTCCGCTCGTAGTTTCTTTTGTGAAAGCGATAGCCATTCACATCATAAACGGTGAATGACTTGACCTTGTAGGCGAAGCCTTTGGCGAGCCCTTTCAACTCAGCATCCATTTCTGCATCCTTGCGGGCCTGCAAGGTGAGGCCGAATAGATTGTTACATTACTCGCTCGTAGGAGCAAAGTGGGATGTCAAAGATTGAACGACGTAAATTGGACGGTGCCTTCGTATCGAACCAGGATATGAAATCAGGCACACCATCTTTGAGAAGACTATCTTCTTGTTGAGGGGAAGGAGCCCTATTCCCTCTCTAGTATTTATTCAGAAATTTCCTAAAAAAACAAGAGATAAGGGGGTTCGATAGATGGAGGATAGTGACAAGGGCGTATGTAACAAGCTCATTGAGAACTTACTGCACATAAGGCTTGACTTCATCAAGGTTCAACAACACATACAGCATGATAGTGCGCCACTCATCATGCCGCAACGTCTTGGTGCCCGATGCGCTTGCCTTTCCGAGTTGCCCTTTGAAAAGGCTGAGGTTCAATGAACTCTCGTCTGTGTTGTAACGAGGGGATGATTGTGCATGCTGGGAAGGCCATCCTTATAGTATGCTGTTGTGAGGTTTGACACCTCCTCCAGAATGAACGCCTCTGCCACAGAAGCCTCAATTTTGGCTTTATTTCTACACTTTTTCCGAAGAATCTTTAGACATCTCTCAATTGTATAGCACCAATGGGCCTGCATGAGCCCCCCCATTCGTGCCTCGTATGGTAGGTGCAAAATCAGATGCTGCATCGCCAGGAAGAAGCCGTGTGGGAAGATCTTCTCCAACTTGCAGAGCAACACAGGTGCCACTTTCTCCAAGTCATCAATCACGTCCCGAGATAACTCCTTGGCACAAAGCTGGCGGGAGAAATAGCTCAACTCTGCCAGCACGCTCCACACATGCTCAGGGACGTATCCCCGGGTCATCGCAGGAAGGAGCCGCTCAATCCATATGTGGTAGTCATGACTCTTCATCCCTAAGACTCGCATAGTGGACAAGTTCACTCTGCTACTCAAATTCACCGCATGCCCATCAGGGAACATTAATGTCTGGATCCACTGCAGTACCCCTTCCTTTGGTCCTTTTTCAAGACGAAATCGACCGGAGTCCTTCTCCATTTCTTGTCAGGCGCGGGAGGCTTCATCACTTGCTTTGGCCTATCGCACATCGTTGCCAGGTCCAGTCTAGCCTTAACGTTGTCCTTTGACTTATTAGGAATGTCCATGAGTGTTGCAAAAAGCGCCACAGCGATATTCTTTTCTGTGTGCATTACATCAATGTTGTGTGGAACAAGAAGGTCATTGAAATAGGGGAGCCTAGTCAAGCTCGATTTATGAGTCCACTGGTGTTCCTCACCATATCCAATAAAACCACCTTTCTCTTTATCATCTTTGAGAGCCTCTATCTCAGCATGGACCTCAGCACCGGTCATCATCTAAGGTGCAGGGTCGGTGACTTGAACCCCTTTCCTGAAGTTCTTGACGTCTCGTCTGAATGGATGGTCAAGAGGGAGGAATTGACGATGTTGGTCAAACGAAGAAAACTTGCCACCCCTCTTCAGCCAAGTGAACCTCATAGCTGTCTTGCATATTGGGCATGGGAACTTCCTATGAACACACCACGCGTAGAATATGCCATACGCCAGGAAGTCATGCAGGGAGTAGTGGTACCAACATGCATTGTGAAGTTCTTCTTTGTAGCTCGGTCATATGTCAGTACCCCCTTTTCCCAAGCAAGGATCAATTCATCAATGAGAGGCTCCATGAACAAACCCATCTTGTTCCCCGAGTGTCCAGAAATTATCAGTGACAAGAATACGTTCTTGGGTTGAAACATGACGTCGGGGGGGGGGGGGGGGAGATTGAGGGGGATCACGAACATGGGCCAACAAGTGTACGGGGCCACCAGCAATCCATATGTGTTGAACCCATCTGTTGCCAGCGCTACATGTACATTCCGAGCCTCCTCAGCTTTACCATGATGTATGCCATCGAAATGGGTCCATACATCACCATTCGATGGGTGTACCATCTTGTCAGCATTGTATCTTTTGCCATGTTTGTGCCATGTCATCTGTTTCGCGGACTCCACTATCATGTACAGCCGTTGGATCCTCGGTATGACAGGAAGGTACCGTAGGACCTTCGCGGGGATACCAAGCTATTCCTTCTTGCCATCACTAGTGTCGACCTCCAGATACCTGGAGGATTTGCACTTTGGACAGTGCATTGCTTTCTCATGATCTTTCCTAAATAGGACGCAACCATTCGGACAAGCATGGATGTGCTCATACGGCATCTTAAGGGCACGAAGAAGTTTCTGTGACTCGTACAAGTTCTTCGGCAGAATGTGACCCTCCGGAAGCAGGGATCCAACAACTGCCAACATACCATCGAAGTTGTCTCGACTCATGCTACACTACGACTTGAACACCATTAGGCGTCCAATGGCATCTAGTTGTGAAACCATTGTCTTTGCATGAAGGGGCTTCTGTGCCGAAGACAGCATATCGTAGTATGCCTTTGCGGATTCCTCTGGCTCGTCCTCTAATCCTTCATCGAACCGTGTGTCCTGAAAGTCATCCATCTAGTCTGCTACCCCGGCATCTCCATCAAAAGCCTCGAGGCGTGGTCTCACCACCTCCTCTCTAATACGATCGGCTTCACCATGGTGGATCCAGCAGGTATAGTTTGGCGTGAATCCATACTTGCAAAGATCTTCCCCCACGTTCTTCCTATTCTTTCTTACACGGTTGTCACATTTGCTACAGGGACACGGCATCCGACTCGACCCTCTAGCAGCCTCGCCAAATGAATGCTCCAAGAAAGCATTAGTCTTAGTCATCCATTCTGGGGTCATACTTGCGTGGCCCGTGTACATCCAATCACGGTTCTCCATCCTCTGTCATATACATATGTAAGCGAGTAATATAACCAGCAATTGCATATGCACGGCGTTCCTACCATCTAATAGGTGAGGATAGGTCCTAATCCCACCTGCGGATGCGTAGATGAGGTCAGTTTCAATGCTCCGCTCCTATCCGAGACAGAATTTCGACAGCACCTCCCCGCTGTTCTCCCGATACACGTCCTGCAAAGGAGAGTGTGTATCCGGAGAACAACAGGGAGGTGATGCCAAAAGTCTGTCTCGGACCGGAGCGAACCATGAAAACTAACCTTATCTACACATCCGCGGGCTGTCCAAAATATGTGGACAATCCAAAAGAGATACGGTCGCAGATATGCAAAGATCTACATACCTCCGACCGTATCTCTTTCGAACGGGAGACGCCTAACTGGGCTACGTGACCATATAAAACATGCATGCAAAGGAGGAGGGGGTTATACCTAGGGTGGCGATGGAGTCAGGCTAGCGGGGCAGTGGCGTGTCGGTGTAGTGGCGAGGCGATGCGGTGCAGGCAGACCTACAGCGTCGACGAAGATGATCGGGGTCGCCGAGTCCCTCCCACGGGTCCTTCTCCTACATAAAAAGGCAATATGTTAGAATCCATTGAAAATTTCGGCAGCACCCCCCCCTGCACGGGGAGGTTTCCAAAACCTGCAAGAAATATAGGCGCGATGGCCAACAACCACATATATACCAAACATAGGCACGAAGGCCAACAAACATATATATACCAAGACGAGCCATGTACTTTAGTTCTCTTTCAATGCATATGAAAGTATCAAAGTAGTACAACAACAAATACTACTACCACTACAACTACTACTAACACTAACACTACTACTACTAACACTACTACTATCACTACTTACTACTAACAATACTACTAACACTACTACTAACTACTAACTACTACTAACACTACTAAGTACTACTACTAACTACTACAGGTGTAGGGCATACCTTCGCGACGAGAATGGCAACAACGAGGGTCGGCGACGATGGCGGGGACGACCGCAACAGTGTGAGGGTCGACGGGCCTAGGCCGGCACCTTCCTTCTCCTCTCCTTCTCCTCTCCTTCTCCTTCTCCTCCTCTCTTCTCCCCTCCTCCTCTCTTCTTCCCTGCCTCCTCCTCCTCTCTTCTGCAGTGGCGCGGTGCCCGGGGCGGGGAGGCACGGTGGCTGGAGCGGAGGCCGCGGGGGCCCACGTGGGGAGGCGCGGTGGCCGGGGCGGAGGCCGCGGGGGCCCATGCGGGGAGGCGCGGTGGCCGGGGCGGGGAGGCGTGGTGGCCGGGACGGGCGCCACGGTGCGGCGGCAGCGGCTAAGGGAGAGAGAGGTGAGAGGGAGAGAGAAATGAGAGAAAGAGACAGAGAGCGCGCCGGCTGGGCGCGGTTGAAGGAAACGGCGGCTTTGCCGAGTGCCAGATCGGCGGCACTCGGCAAAGTCAATTTTCTTCGCCGACTGTCGTGATCTAGCACTCGGCGAAGTTTTAAAAAAAATTCAGCAGCTCTTTGCCGAGTGCCAACCCTAGGCACTCGGCAAAATAATTTTTTTTTGGTTTTTTGCCACCAATTTTTTTGAAGCTTTAGTACACTACCACAAACAACGTGTTTAAATTTGGGACATTTTCATTGCTTTTTGGCATATTTCTATAGTTTATTTTGTTTTGTTGAATTTTTCTAGAAAATGTAAGTTTGAACTGCAGGTGCATCGAATAATGGATTACATTCGTTCAAAAAATGTTATCATTGTTTCTTAGTGTACATTTAGGCTAAATCCAGGAACTGTCTCGAAATGTCGATCAACGTGCTCACGGGGCAACGCCGCTAACTTGCGTGGGAGTGGTTTTTTAATTGTATAAAATGCGAACGAATTCCAAAAATCATGAAACTTGTCGAGTTGTCGCCGTATCGTATGCGTATGCCGTGGAAAAAATTTGAAAAAGTTTCGAGCATGTTGTCACGTACGATGCTCACAAACCAGGACATCTTCAAATTTAAACATGTTGTTTGTAGTAGTGTACTAAAGCTTCAAAAAAAATTGGTGGCAAAACACCCAAAAAAAATTATTTTGCCGAGTGCCAAGTTTTGGCACTCGACAAAATAAATTCTTTGCCGAGTGCCAAACGGGGGGCACTCGGCAAAGAGGATGCCGCTGGATGCCGTTAAGCCCCTACCAATCTTTGCCGAGTGTCTGCCTTTGCCGAGTGCCAGGCACTCGGCAAAGACATCCTTTGCCGAGTGCAGGTCTTTGCCGAGTGCCAGTCATTGCCGAGTGTCATATTTTGCCGAGTGCGACGCTCGGCAAAGCAGGTCTTTGCCGAGTGCCCGAAATGTGGCACTCGGCAAAGATTTTTGCACTCGGCAAATCACGTGTTTCCGTAGTGACATGCACGTTTCTAGGAGTGAGATGTAATAGGAATTTTGGTGGTAGGTAGGTCACGCTGGTTCATCTCAATTTCTGCAAAGTATGCACGTGTCTACTTGCTCAGCTGTCCGTGCTTCGACACTCAGGTGTCCGTGACCGAAAAAATTTGTAGTTTGTGTTGCACTACTTTTATTTACTGCTAGCTGCTGTATTTTCTGTAAATTGTAGTGATGGAATTCAGGACATTGCGTGCGTGTTGCCCTGGGCAGCTTGAATGTTGCCGGTACTGTCTGGTTGTAGTGGCGCACACGCGGCAGCATGGACATGTGCTGGGCACGGAAGGAATGCAGTGCCGCCTGTCCACTATCAGCACGCCATGGCAGAACGAAGAGGACACTTTGTACAAAACGTGCATCTATATTCAGCTCCGCCGATGTCGCTGAGTGCGGCCCAGATGAACGGATCAAGATCAGAAGATGAGATCCAAGGAGTCCGCGTCGTTCTAGGCCGGACACGGGCTGGCTGTAGGTTGGGGCAGGCCCAAACATTAATTGAATGGTTAATTTAAGATGCGTGTCATTTTTTAAACAGGTGTACCAGAGCAGGTCTGATAGGTATTCATGTTTGTACGTAAAAGACCTAAATGATTTTAACATTACTCGAGCAGAACATAGCTGCGAGAAAATGCAACCATAATATATTAGCTGCCGAGAGATATAAAGGGATGATTGTACTCTGGACTGCATCCTGCCTATAAATAGTGTTAGATTAATTTGGGCTAGGCCCATTATTTATTCTAATTAATCAAATAAACTTCAAAGGCCCACAATTATTGTTAAGTGGAAAAGTGATTAGTACCACATGGGAAATTCACTAAAAAAGTTCTCAACTTAAATAGTGAGTCTTAAGACTCTCATATAGACAAGTTGAGAGGGAGAACCGGGAGGCCACACGCGTGCGCCGCCGTCGCCGCCGGGCGTGGACCGTGGCCTGGCCTGGTTTTTGTCGCTTGGCCCAACCAAAACCCTAGCCGCCGCAGCCAACTCCCAACGCCCAACCACCCTGTCCAGGTTCATTCCCCCGACAGTGGGGAACGACGCGGCTATAAGGGGGGCGCCCCTGTCCGGCGGGAATAACCCGACTCTTGCTGTTCGTCTGCATCTCCGACCGGAGTTCCCTGCGCACACAGGGACGCTGTTCGTCTGCATCTCCGACCGGAGTTCCCTGCGCACACAGGGAGCTTCGGTAGCAGACCTCAGCGCCGGCTTCACGGCGCGACTGCTGCCCCGTCACCGTTTCTGCAGATTCCTGTTCGAGTGCTTCTGCTTCTGCTTCTGCTTCCTGACGGGAGAGTCCGTGCTACTGCTCCAACACCGCAGCTGTTTCTGCTTCCTGACGGGAGAGTCCGTGCTACTGCTCCGACACCGCATCTACAGAAGCTTCCCAGCGTGACCTCCTCTGCAACATGGTGGACACGAGGAGGACTGGTGCCCGCACCAATGCCACTGACGGAGAAGATGGTGGCTCACTGTCCGCGGGTACTGGCAGTCCCACCCTAGGGTATAAACCTAATCCCACTGTGCGCTATTGTTCATATGCTTTTCTGTTAGCGTTGATAGCGTACTTGGTTGCTGCTCCGTTAAATACTACCTGCAGTAGTGGTGGTGTTACAGTATGGTTAGTGGTACTGTTACTATTGGTTAAGTCGTTTTTATGGATTAATATAAGTCGTAAATTGACCAAATGTTCAACAAATAGCTGTCTTTTGTTGTGCTATGACCAATAGCTGAAAGTGCAAAAGCCCTGTGCGTACCATCGGTGTCAAGATGAGAATGCACGAGAGATGGAATCAGAAATACTCAGGAAAAGAAATACGATGTGGCGTAGATGGACCTTGCACGTTCCTGAGAGTGAGATGTAATAGGAATTTTGGTGGAAGGTACTGGTTCATCTCGACTTCCGCAAAGTATGCATCCATGGCGTCATTACCAAGCTGCTGTATTTTCTGCTAGCTTAATTAGGTGCCCGTGATTTGACAAACTCAGTTGTCTGTGGCCGAAAAAAATGTAGTTAGTGTTGCATTACTGTTATTTACTATTAGCTGATATATTCTGTGTCAATTTTAGAGATAGTATTCTGAATTGCTCCAATACACCTCTTTTGGAAAATTGCATGCATCTTAAAGTAGCCCAAATTAATTAACCATTATCAGGACCATGTGTGTTGCCCAGCGCAGCTTGAATGTTGTTGGTAGTGGCAGAATCAAGCTAGCCAAACATTGGAACTAACACCGTCCATTGTTTACGGTTGAGGAATTTAGTAACTGTGAGTTAAATGTGCATTTCACCTTCTCTTTGCTTCTGATTCTGAACGCTGCACATGTTTCTTCCATCAACCATGTTGGCATCTCTACTGACAAAGCATTTGGGAGATCAATCTTTTGTGCCGGTGGCTCGGTGCCTTGTCTTCTTCATTCTGCTTACAAGGGAAGTAAGGAACGTTCTCAATTTGTTTTTTTTTATAATTCATATTCTTTGTCACTTGGAGAAATTCCCATTCTCTATCTTTTGGGTAATTTCCAAAATGTGTCATGCTTACACCATCAGCATAAACATCACCGCAATTGAGATCGGCTCATGATCTAACCTCTGAGTGAAAACACGCTTGGCAGATGTGATGGAGGCACACTTTCAGATAATACTGTCTCATTGGCTGCGGCGCGCACCAGGTTCGTGCGGTGGTGGTTCCCGCAGCCCTTTGATGCTGGCGAACATAGACCACGTCGCATTCTGTCACGCGCGCCGAGTGCTACCACACTCGATAAGAGGACGTGATTGGCTGGACATGAGCTGGGCACAGAAGAGGAATGCTGGGCTGTCCACACGCCGTGGCAGAATAAAGAGGACAGTTTGTACAAAACACATATCTACATGCATCGTCCGGTTGAACGCATGAATGGATCAAGACCGGAGATGAGATCCAAGGAGTCCAGGTGGATCTGGGCTGTACACGGGTTGGACGTAGGTACGGGCAGGCTGAAACTTTAAGAAAATGGTCAATTAATTGAATGGTTGCTTTAAGTTAACTGTTCGTAGAGTAGCTGATGCAGTTAAGGAAATATTACTATTTTTCATGTCAGTCTTCTAATAGAACTATGGGATATGCTATGCTTCAAGCGCCTGAAAACAGGCTTCATCTTAGGCGACGGATTTCCACCGTAGGATGAACATCCGATGGTCATTGTGTTGTCTTCTACCTAGGCCAGTCACTATTCTTCTTTGCAAGCGTCCTTTGCAAGCGTTACTAGTTACATTATGATTCAATGATGATATGGAAGCCAACAATATTGGTATATGTGTGTAACCATCTGTTACATTATGATCGATTCTTTTCGAGCATTGCGTGCGTTAGGTTTTATGTGGCTGCCTGGCTGCTAGGCTTAGTGGTGTCAAAAGTTATGCGATTCCATTTGTCGCCGGTATATAGCTGTGTTGGGTCGTAGAGATATTGAATGTTCTGTCAATACTCATTAGTTTTTTTTTTCCACTGCAGCAGCTCACAGCCTTGAGATTGAACCGGAGGCTGCAGTTTTTTTGTAGAAAACGGAAAATATCCAGCCTCTGCATTCGCACACAGTCAATGCTTACATGATTCCAGCTAAAACACTGGACAAATGAAATGGTAAGCAGCACACTCAAATATAGAAAAATCAATAAAGCAAAGTCTATTTTGCCATCCATTCTTAGCGAAGACGTCCAAGGCGAAACCTCCAACGCTTTGCTTCCCAGATGGACTTTTTCCCTTGTGCCCTGACGCTGCAGCAGCGCCCAAAACTGCAGCTAGCATGACCCTGAGTATAGCCTGCATAAAAGAAGTATTTGGTTTTTTTAAAAATAATAATGTCATTACAAGTACATCAAATTGACCAAATAATAGCAACAACCTCCGTAAAAATCAAATTTCTTTCCACCCGTGACTGGTACGATGGTCTCGGGAGATGTCCAATAGTCATTAAGCTAGATTAGCGTCCTGGGTTGTTAGTTCCCATCATCTCAACTGAACGCCATTGAAGATAGTAGTACTGGAAATATTTCTCTTCTTTAACCTTTGTTGGATATCTAGTTGAGGATGGTGCTGCAGGTGGGTGAGGAACTAAAGCCGCTGGGTCAGTCCGTGCAGCTCTACTACTACATGTTTTGCCTATAAAGAACTACCTCTTCCTCATAGTCACCACTGAGAATGGTAGTAGAGGTGGGAGACGAGATAGAGAATAGAGAATACTGACTGCAACATGTAGGTCATATATGTATGTTCCTAAGGAGTGGGATGCAGCAGGAATTCTGGGCACAAAGGTGGCAGCAAATGTCTTGCTCAACATGTGCTCTGATTTGCATTCCATTACGAACAGTGGTAGGAGACTGGATATCTGAACAAGTTTTATGTATCACCTTGAAGCTAGAACAACTTCTCACATTTGGAGATCAACCTGATGAATGCGTGCGAGAAAGTCCAACCTGATCGATGTGATCCAGGAAGCGCGTGTCACAATCTTTACTTGTAGTGACCTTGATGGCTTCGTCATAGGTAGTATATGTGGTGGGGAGACTTTGGAGTCCTTTGCTTCACAAGCCTCAACCTAATGAGTGGTGACCCTAGTCGCACTGTGTAGCTTGATCTCATGCTAATAGTATATATTGTTTTCTCTTGGACTTACGCATGCCTCAACCTAAAAAATGTTGTTGTCTTTATTTTTTTCAAGGTACAGAGGAAGATGGTTATGGATTTGTATGCACACTCACCTCTTTGAATGCACCCACGTACACCTTACGCCTATAAGCACCTCCAAATGTCTGAGCCAAAGATGTTGAGATCGGTAAAGTCACCATAGGCGCTAGACTATTGCTAGACATGTCGCCTACCATTGAATGAATAACAATGTTAAATCTTAGAATAAAATCAGGAAAATTTGAACACCTGCATTAAGTTGACAATTTGATATCTAGTGGATAGGTCTCATCACAAGAAAACTAACCAGTTGTCATCTTTGTTACCCCACCCTAATCGCTAGAACATGAATTTCAATGGTGAAAGCATTATAATCCGTCCTAACCCGCCTGCCAATCTGATGCTATTACTAAGGATCATGACTGTTAAAAAGTTCTAAGCTCTAGGTGTAGATCTAGCGGGTAAAGAACATCTATTGGTGTACCTTGGTAGCTAGTGCGCCCGTAGCGACCGGAGATGAAGTGTAGTCACAGTCCCTACGGCGACGCGAGGTACAGCGTCCCGGTGGTGACACTGCAGAGGCGACGGCGAAGTAGGTGGGGCTTCCCATCGCTGGCAGCACCCTTCTTTAGATCGAATTAGTGTTTCTCTTTAGGTGGTTACAGTGGCTCAGGTCAACCTTGTTCCTTGAGCCCTGGTTCCCACACCTCTCTTTATAGTGTTGTGCGACAGGGGCCCACCAACCATATTAGGGTTGGCCGCCCCCGATCAGGGCGCAGATCCAAGGGCCCAATAGGCCGGTGGAGATCAACTAACATTCTCCCCCTTGATCTCACTACCATCTTTCAATTTCATATCATTTACTTTTGTTCATTCCATTATAGATTAGCGCATAGAGCATGCTTCATCGTCATGGTCAATTGCCGATAGATTTAACAGCTACAACACACCACTCTGTTCTGAAATATAGATACTTAATTTTGAGCCTTCTTTTGTCCAGGAATTATAGGCTTTCCCTTAAACCCATGCTTGCTACATGTTCTCTGAACACGTTGGGTGGTAAGCCTTTAGTAAGTGGATCCGCGAGTATCTTTTCGGTACTTATATGCTCAAGACTTATGACATGATCCCGGACTTTATCTTTCACAACATAATACTTTACGTCAATGTGTTTGGCAGCACCACTTGACTTATTGTTGTGAGCATACTGTACTGCCGGATTATTATTGTAGTATAACTTAAGTGGTCTATAGATGTCGTCAACCACCTTCAAACCGGGTATGAACTTCTTTAACCAGTTCACCTGTCCCGTTGCCTCATAACACGCTACAAACTCGGCATACATTGTGGATGATGTAGTGACGGTTTGCTTTGAGCTTTTCTATGAAATAGCTCTCCCTACGAGAGTGAATACATATCCTGACGTGGATTTTCTATCATCTCCCGCATAATCAGAATCAAAATATCCCACTATATGGAGTGAATCTGATCTTCTATACGTCATCATGAGGCTTTTCGTTCCTTGCAAATAACGCAAGACTTTCTTTATCATTTTTCAGTGTTTTGTTCCAGGATTGCTCTGGAATCTGCCAAGTAACCCGGTAACAAATGCTAAGTCAGGGCACGTACATACTTGAGCATATTGCAAGCTTCCAACAGCTGAAGCATATGGAACCGTTTTCATTTGATCGGTCTCATACTGGTTCCTGGGGCATTGAAAATCCCCATATCTGTCGCCCTTGACTATAGGAGCAGGTGACGGACTACATTTGTGCATATTGAATTTCTTTAATATCTTTTTTATGTATACCTTTTGTGACAATCCTAATACCCCTTTACTTCTATCTCGGTGAATCTCGATCTCTAGAACGAACGAAGCTTCACCAAGATCTTTCATATCAAATTTTGAGGACAAAAACTTCTTTGTCTCCAGTAGTAGACTGACATCACTACTAGCAAGTAAGATATCATCCACATACAAGACAAGGAAGATAAACTTCCCATTCTTAAACTTTGCATAGATACAATTGTCCTCTACATTCTCTTTAAACCCAAAATTCCTTATTGTCTGATCAAACTTCAAGTACCACTGTCTTGAAGCTTGTTTTAGTCCATAAATGGATTTCTTTAGGCGGCATCCCATTCATTCTTTTTCTTCCATGACAAAACCTTTCGGTTGTGCCATGTAAACATTTTCCTCCAATGTTCCCGTTGAGAAATGTCGTCTTTACATCCATCTGATGTAATTCTAAATTGTAATGTGCTACTAATGCCATTATGATTCTGACGGAATCCTTACATGAGACTGGAGAAAAGGTCTCATTGTAATCAATCCCTTCTCTTTGCGTAAAACCTTTTGCCACAAGTCTCACTTTATATCTCTCTATATTTCCTTGAGAGTCAAGTTTTGTTTTGTAGACCCATTTACAGCCTATTGTTTTGGCTCCTTTAGAAATTATTTCTAAGTCTCAAACTTTATTGGCATTCATAGATTTCATTTCATCTTCCATGGCCTCAAGCCACTTTGATGAATGATCACTTCTCATGGCTTCTTCAAATGAGGTGGGATCATCCTCCATTTGAAATTCATCAGTGTTGTATACTTCATTTTTCAGTGGAAATAGCTGATTTTTTAACTCTTTGAGACCTTCTAAGGGCCTCCATATTTGGCACATCTTCTGTTTGAGGCTGTTGTTGCTCCCCCTTATGTGTGGCAATAGGTTCTATGGGATCCTGAAGAACAGGTTCCTCATCGTCATTCATTGTTGCCACAGGCGGAATAACAACAGGTGCTGGCACCACAGTATCTTGCACTATCGGTGCAGCGAAAGTAGGTAGTGAGAAAAATGGCTTATGAATAATTGGAGTGGGTGCATACACCTGCTTCTCTTTAAGGTCAATTTCTCGAGCTACCATGCTCCCCCTCATCATTTCATCCTCTAGGAAGATAGTGTGTCTTGTTTCAACAAACTTTGTATGTCTGTCTAGACAGTAGAAACAAAAATCTTTTGACTTTTCTGGGTAGCCAATAAAATAGTAACTTACTATTTTGGAATCTAGCTTCCCAATGTTTGTGTTAAATACTTTAGCCTCAGTAGGACTCCCCCACACACGCAAGTGGTTTAGTGAGGGTACTCTTCCTATCCACAACTCATACGGTGTTTTGGGCGCCGACTCACTTGGTACTCTATTGAGAATATGAATGGTGGTTTTTAACGCCTCCATCCATAGGCTCAATGGTAAGGTGGAGTAACTTATCATACTGCGTACCATATCCATCAGGGTACGATTACGTCTTTTAGCTAATCCATTCTGCTGAGGTTCGCCTGGTGTAGAATACTAGGCTACTATGCCATTCTCCTGTAAGAACCTTACAAAAGGTCCAGTAATTTGGCCATATTAGGTATGTCAACTGTAGTACTTCCCCCATGGTCGGACCTGACTATCTTAATCTTTAAATTGTGTTGGTTTTCAACTTCTGCCTTAAATATCTTAAATTTATCCAATGCTTTCGTTCTTTCTTTAATGGGAGTAATCATCTGTGAATATTATGAACGAATCATAACCATCCACACTCTTTACAGGAAATGGACCACAGATGTCTGTGTGAATAATCTGTAAAATTCCTACGCTTCGTTTGACATCTTTCTTAATTTTCTTTATAAACTTTTCTTTTATACATTCTCTGCATTGTTCTAAATCTGATAGCTCTAATGGAGAAAGAATATTATTCTTAACTAATCTTTCTATTCCTCCCTTGAAATATGGCCTAAACGATAGTGCCATAATTTCGACGACGCATCGTGAGCTCTCTTATGCCATAATTTTTAGAGTAACTCTTTATCACCAGCTGCTTTATAAGTTGGGTAGCATATGTCTTTGAAAAGCCAGTGAACTAACTCTGTATTCTATCGAGGTACTCGGTGGCCATGTCACTCTAAGATTGAGCCCACAATTGCAGGCTCAATCGTATTCTTTATCACAGCCAAATATTTCTTGTTGGCAATGACCCACTTCCTATGCTCAAGGTCATAGGACATCTTTTTAGGATTCAAAATCACTCTCTTTATTTTTTCAAGCAGCATCAGCCTCGTTTGTCTCCCTCACTGGTGCCACAGGCTCAGTGGGACATGGTGAGGTGACTACCCAGTCCATCTCAGCCAAGATGAAGGCTAGGTCAATCTTTTTCTTCCACTCCGTGTAGTTGTCACCTTTTAGAGTGGGGATCTCTAACAATTGCATGTCTTGATTCCAACGTTGGTCAAAATTAAAACATACAACTGTTCTTATACACTAATTCTACATCACCGTTGGGCAGAAATAGAATTAATGCATAAAATCATTAAAATTATGATATTGTTATTAACAACGTTGTTCAGAAAATAACAATATTATAATCATGTCAAAATCACTAATTCTACATCACCGTTGGGCAGAAATAGAATTAATGCATAAAATCATTAAAATTACGTTATTGTTAATAACAACGTTGGTCAGAAAATAACATCATAATCATGTCAAAATCTCTTTTTCTCTAATTAAATATCACGTTGGTTTAAAATAACCGGAGAATAAACAATTTTTTTAGCAGCGGAAACATGAAAAATTCATTATCTATGTTTCAGAAGCATTAATTTTTTCTCAAATATTCTCTGAAAAATTATCCCGTTGGTTCAAATTTTAACAGAGATATTAACTAGACAATTCATCAAAATCTGCTTCTAAAAAATAAATAAACTTTAAATCTTTTCATGTCATTCATTCTGGCCCGGCCTACTGCAGCAGTAAAACGGCCTAGCAAGCCAGCGCAGTGCCCCGCCCAGCGACGCAGCAGCAGCGCACAGCAGTGCGCGTGGCCCATTTGCGCAGTGCGGCCTAGCAACGCACCAGCGTAGCCCAGGCCAATCCGTGTGCGTGTCCACTCGCGGCGCCTCCCCCGCGCCCAGGCCGCAACCTAGGCCTGGGCCGATTCTGGTACAACACGCTCTCAGCCGTCCATCCAGATCCGACGGCCAGGCGTCGTCTTTGGGAGATCATAACCCTTGGCCAGCCCGCGCCCTCCAAACCCTAACTCATTCTCATTCTCTGCCTCTCTCCCTTTGCTCTCTGACACCGAGTCCACACCAAGCGAGAGCGAGCGATGACGGCAGAGCCATGGTGCCGTCATTGGCCCCCTCGCCGGCATGGGCGCTCCCTAGTGGGTGAGCGCGCCGCCGTCGAGCGGCCTGGCCGCGGCGCCCCCTTGGCCGAGCTCGGGCGAAATAGCTCCCCCGGCTCGGCCTTCTTCTCCCGCGCCGGCAAAGGGTCAGCCAACGCACGACAAGGTAGGTCTATTTCCTCTTCTTCCCTGTCCCCTTCTTCTTTTGGATTCGGATTCTACTTCTCTTATCCAAACCGGTGTTGGGGATTAGGGTCTAGATCTAGGGTTAGGGTTCGGAATCCGACCCACTGTTCTTCTTCCCAAAGGGTCTTCACGGGTTTAGGGTTCGGCTTTGATTCTCTTCTAGGCCGAATCCCTCTTCTTTTGTTCTTTCCTTCACCTAGTTAGGGTTAGGGAACCCCTTCTGTCTGCTCAGATAAGAAAGGATCTAATTCATTCTTTCCTTTTCTAATCGTTTCTAGTCCCTGTTGAGATCTACCCTTACTCTTCTCTTCTCAGATCTGAACGGAGTCTATTCTCTTCTTGCCGCGCGCTGGCGAAGACGGTGGTGCGGCACCTTTCCCCGCGCGGTGGCGGTGGTGACCGGCAGTCAGTGACGCCCACCACCCTCATGTTCTCTTTTCTATTTTCTTTTACCCGGTTAGGGTTAGGGTTTCAATCCGAAACGGATCGAACCCTTGTTCTTCCTTTGATTTCTTTTCTATGCTTTACCACATACTAGATCTACACACTGGCAACTTTGGCTCTAGTACCATTGTTAGCAAGTTTTAAGCTCTAGGTGTAGATCTAGCGGGTAAAGAACATCTATTGGTGTACCTTGGTAGCTAGTGATTCCGTAGCGACTAGAGATGAAGTGCAGTCGCAGTCCCTATGGCGACGCGAGGTACAACGTCCCGATGGTGACACTGCAGAGGCGACGGCAGAGTCGGTGGGGCTTTCCGTCGCTGGCAGCACCCTTCTTTAGATCAGATTATTGTTTCTCTTTAGGTGGTTACGGCGGCTCAGATCAACCTCGTTCCTTAAGTCCTGGTCCCCACACCTCTCTTTATAGTGCTGTGCGACAGGGGCCCACTAACCATATTAGGATTGGGTGCCCCCAATCAGGACGCAGATCCAAAGACCCAATAGACCGTTGGACCTATTTATGGAGATCAATTAACATGACCTACATTACAAAAGACCTCTTTCTCTTAGCAATTGATGCAGAACGGAAAAAAAAGCATGCCCTTTCTCGATATTGTCCGGTACATGTTGCCATGCTACTATGCTAGTCCATTATTATCATCTTTAGTTTCTACTTTCTACCATGGCAACGGAGGTAGTTATACCGAATCAACGAAATCAAAATGCATCACCACTGCGACGTCATGGAAACACATCTGTCCTGTGTGTGTAGTACCTTGAACAGCTAACGTGGCTCTTGAATCCGCCATAATTAAAGCTAGATTGCGGATAAGTAGGGGGTGTTTGGATCCGGCTACTAAAATTTAGAAAGTATGTCAGGAGGATGTTGCATGGGGAGTTCGTATACTAATAAAAAAACAAATTACATAATCCGCCAGTACTCCACGAGACGAATTTTTTAAACCTAATTAATCCGTCATTAGCACATGTTTACTGTAGCAAAACATTGTCAAATCATGGACTAATTAGGCTTAAAAGATTCATTTCGTAAATTAGTCGCAAGCTATGCAATTAGTTTCGTAATTAATTTATATTTAATACTACATGCATGTGTCTAAATATTTGATGAGACAACGACAAAAATTTAGAAGGGACAACCAAACACTCTCTAAGGGACACGGTATAGTGAGCTAACACCATTGCTGCAGCTATTCATCAGAGCAAATTAAAGTGGCAGAATGCATCATGTTAAAAGATGCAGTGCATTCAGAGAGTGCAGTGCTCTAAATGCGCTTTTGTTTTAACAGCAGTGTCATATGCGCTGCACAGTGCTCAAAATGCGCTTTTGTTTTAACAACAGTGTCATTTGGGAACCTGATTCTCTCTGAATGCGTCTGGAAGACCGAACCTGATTCTCTCTGACAACAGCTCTGAAAGTCTGAACTTCTGGATCTCTTAATGTGATGCATTCAGCCACTTCATGTGGCATGTCTGACATGTTGAGCTATGATCCAAATTCTAAAGTTTGGGCCGAAGCAAAGCGGCCCATTAGCGTTAAGAGGGACTACACCATCTATTAGTTCCGTATTGCTAATAGACGAGGGTGTGGGGGGTTTTTCTCCCTATATATACGGACCACCTCCCTCATAGGCATCATAGACTTGTATACGGGAAGGCCCCTAGGTTAGGGTATCCCAAGTTATAAATCTCCGGCGTTTGTAACCTCACCCGATATAGTGAAGATTTGCTGGCTGGTGCCCGTGGTTTTTCCCTTCCACCTTGGGAGGGTTTTCCACGTTAAAATCTCGTGTCTCCTGTGTTTGATCTATTATTCTTCGTCGTTTATATCGCCTATCGTTTATAACAAGTGGTACCAGAGCTTGGTTTGACCTTAGGGTTTCGCGATGGCATCGATGAAGTTTGATCTACCGCTGCTGGATTACAAGACGGGATTTGCACTGTGGCAAGTCAAGATGCGGGCGATTCTGGCACAGTCTTCGGATCTTGATGAGGCGCTGGACGGTTTCGGAGGAAAAGGGCAGAAGTCATGGACCGCTGAAGAGAAGCGGAAGGATCGTAAGGCTCTGTCTCTGATTCAACTTCATCTACATAATGATATTTTGCAAGAAGTGCTGCAGGAGAAAACTGCCGCAGAACTTTGGCTCAAGCTGGAATCGATCTGTATGTCCAAGGATCTAACCAGTAAGATGCACGTGAAGATGAAGTTGTTCACGCACAAGCTGCAAGAAGATGGTTCGGTGATGAACCACTTATCGATCTTTAAGGAGATCGTTGCCGACCTAGTGTCGATGGAGGTAAAATATGATGATGAAGATTTAGCTCTTCTACTATTATGCTCACTCCCTACTTCATTTGCAAATTTTCGAGATACCATACTATTAAGCCATGATGAACTAACTCTTGCGGAAGTATATGAGGCCCTCCAGACAAGGGAGAAGATGAAAGGTATGGTTTAGTCTGATGTGTCGTCCTCCAAGGGCGAAGTGTTGCAGGTTAGAGGCAGGCCCGAGCAGAAAACCTACTACAACAACAATAATCGAGACAAGAGCAAGAATGGTAAAGGCCGTTCGAAGTCCAGAGGTAGGGATAAGTTCTACAGGTATTGTAAGAAAGATACTCATGTCATTGAGGATTGTTGGAAGCTGCAGAATAAGGAGAAAAGAAACGGTACGTATAAACCGAAAAATAAATCCGATGGTGATGGTAAGGCCTCTGTTGTCTCCGCTGTTGATAATTCTGATTCAAGAGATGTTCTGGTTGTTTTTGCTGGTTGTGTTGCTGGTCGTGATGAATGGATACTTGATTCTACATGCTCGTTTCATATATGCTCTAAAAGAGATTGGTTTAGTTCTTATGAGTCTGTGCAGAGTGGAGATGTTGTGCGTATGGGAGATAACAACCCCCGTGAGATTATGGGCATTGGCTCCGTTCAGATCAAGATGCATGATGGCATGATACGCACACTAAAAGATGTGAGGCACATATTAGGGATGGCCAGAAATCTCATCTCCCTCAGCACACTTGATGCCGAGGGGTACAGACACTCCGGTTCAGGTGGAGTGTGTAAGGTATCAAAAGGCTCTCTCATTTATATGATAGGTGATATGAACTCTGCAAAGTTATATGTTCTTAGAGGAAGTACTTTACATGGTTCCGTCACTGCTGCTGCTGTTTCTAATGATGAACCAAGTAAAACTAATCTCTGGCATATGCGTCTTGGGCATATGAGTGAACTTGGTATGGCAGAATTGATCAAGAGAGACCTGCTGGATGGCTGCACTGTGGGTAAGATGAAGTTCTGTGAGCACTGTGTTTTTGGTAAGCACAAGAGGGTAAAATTCAATGCATCTGTTCATACCACCAAAGGTACACTTGATTATGTACATGCTGATTTGTGGGGGCTGTCTCGTAAGCCCTCTTATGGTGGTGCTCGTTACATGCTTACCATTATTGATGATTACTCTAGAAAAGTGTGGCCTTATTTTCTAAAAAGTAAAGATGATACTTTTGCTGCTTTTAAAGAGTGGAAAGTTATGATAGAAAGGCAAACTGAAAAGAAGGTAAAATTGCTTCGTACTGACAATGGCGGTGAATTCTGTTCGGATGCTTTTAATGATTACTACAGGGAAGAAGGCATTGTTAGGCACCACACCATTCCGTACACTCCTCAGCAGAATGGTGTGGCTGAGCGCATGAACCGAACGATCATCTCGAGGGCTCGTTGCATGTTATCCAATGCTCATATGAACAGGCGTTTTTGGGCTGAGGCTGCTAACACTGCCTGTTACTTGATCAATCGGTCACCTTCTATCCCACTTAATAAGAAAACTCCTATCGAGGTATGGTCTGGTATGCCTGCTGATTATTCACAGTTGAGAGTTTCGGTTGCACTGCTTATGCCCATGTTGATAATGGAAAGCTAGAACCTAGAGCCATTAAGTGTCTGTTTCTTGGTTATGGTTCTGGAGTTAAAGGATATAAGTTATGGAATCCTGAAACTAAAAAGACTTTCATAAGCAGGAGCGTTGTTTTCAATGAATCTGTTATGTTTAATGACAGCTTGTCCACAGATGTTTCACCAGTTGGTTCTGATGAGGAGCAAGAACATGTTAGCATGCAGGTGGAGCACGTAGATGATCAAGAAACTGAAATTGTTGATAACAATGTTCATGATATTGTTCAGCACTCACCTCCTATTTTGCAGCCTCAAAATCAGTCTATTGCAGATCGCAGAACAAAGAGGAGTTGTGGACCTCGTCCACGTTTAATTGAGGAATGTGATATTGTTCATTATGCCTTTAGTTGTGCTGAACAGGTTGAGAACATTTATGAGCCGGCTACGTACACTGAAGCTGTTGTTTCTGGTGACCGCGAGAAGTGGATTTCCTCTATGCAAGAAGAGATGCAGTCACTTGAGAAAAATGGCACATGGGATGTTGTGCGCTTGCCTAAACATAAGAAGGCCGTTTGTTGCAAATGGATCTTCAAGAGAAAGGAAGGTTTGTCTCCTAGTGAGCCTCCAAGATTTAAGGCAAGGTTAGTAGCAAAAGGTTTCAGTCAGATTCCTGGTGTTGATTATAATGATGTGTTCTCTCTAGTTGTAAAGCATAGTTTAATTCGTACATTTTTCGGTATTGTTGCTATGCGAGATCTTGAGCTTGAGCAGTTAGATGTAAAGACTGTGTTTCTTCATGGAGAGCTAGAGGAGGAGATATACATGGACCAGCCAAAAGGGTTCATAGTACCTAGTAAGGAGGATCATGTTTGCAAATTAAAGAGGTCCTTATATGGTTTAAAACAGTCTCCTTGTCAATGGTACAAAAGGTTTGATTCTTTTATGATGTCACATGGTTTTAAGAGGTCTGAATTTGATAGCTGTGTGTACATTAAATTTGTTGAGGGATCACCTATATACTTGCTGTTATATGTTGATGATATGTTAATTGCTTCCAAGAGCAAGAAAGAAATCACTACGTTGAAGAAACTGTTGAGTAGTGAGTTTGAGATGAAGGATCTTGGTGCTGCTAAGAAGATTCTAGGTATGGAAATTACAAGAGACAGAAATTCTGGTTTGTTATTTCTTAGTCAGCAAAATTATATTAAGAAAGTTCTTCATCGTTTCAACATGCATGATGCAAAGTCTGTTAGTACTCCTATTGCTCCTCATTTCAAATTATCAGCTTTACAATGTGCTAGTACGGATGAGGATTTTGAGTACATGTCAAGAGTTTCATATTCTAGTGCCGTTGGTTCTTTGATGTATGCCATGGTTTGCTCTCGTCCTGATTTATCATATGCTATGAGTTTGGTTAGTAGATACATGGCTAATCCTGGTAAAGAACATTGGAAGGCTGTTTAGTGGATTTTCAGGTACCTTCGTGGTACAACAAATGTCTGTTTGAAGTTTGGCAGGACTGATAAGGGACTCACTGGCTACGTGGATTCAGATTTTGCTGCTGATTTAGATAAGAGGAGATCTCTCACAGGTTATGTGTTCACTATTGGTGGTTGTGCTGTGAGTTGGAGGGCAACATTACAGCCCGTTGTTGCCCTGTCTACCACTGAAGCAGAATACATGGCTATTGCTGAAGCATGTAAAGAATCAGTTTGGTTGAAAGGTTTGTTTGTTGAGCTTTGTGGAGATAAATCTTGCATTAATTTATTTTGTGACAGTCAAAGTGCTATATGTCTCACTAAAGATTAGATGTTCCATGAGAGAACGAAGCACATTGATGTCAAATACCATTATATTCGCGATGTGGTCGCGCAAGGTAAGCTGAAGGTATGCAAGATAAGCACACATGATAATCCTACTGATATGTTGACAAAGCCAGTTCCTGTTGCTAAGTTTGAGCTTTGCTCAAGCTTAGTTGGTATAACTGTTTAGTCCAAGAGGCTATTTGGCACCGGAAGTATTTCTTTGTTGTTTCAGGGTGACGGTTCGTTTTATGCTACAAGAAGGAATTTGTCTCAAGGTGGAGTTTATTGAGCTATGATCCAAATTCAAGTTTGAGCCGAAACAAAGCGGCCCATTAGCGTTAAGGGGGACTACACCATCTATTAGTTCCGTATTGCTAATAGATGAGGGTGTGGGGGGTTTTTCTCCCTATATATACGGACCACCTCCCTCATAGGCATCATAGACTTGTATACGGGAAGGCCCCTAGGTTAGGGTATCCCAAGTTGTAAATCTCCGGCGTTTGTAACCTCACCCGATATAGTGAAGATTTGCTGGTTGGTGCCCGTGGTTTTTCCCTTCCACCTTGGGAGGGTTTTCCATGTTAAAATCTCGTGTCTCCTATGTTTGGTCTACTATTTTTCGTCGTTTATATTGCCTATCGTTTATAACATGACACATCGGCGGCCTTCTTTAATTTGGCTTGCTGTGACATTTGTACTTAAGCCCGCTTAACATGAACTTTATGAACAAAGGAACTCTTCTGCAGATCAGCCAAAGCCCAAGGAAGGACAAAAGCCAAGTGCATGCCCACTCGACAATTAATGTTGAGCACATGCAGCCATTATAGTTCATTGTAGCCAGGGGTTTGTTTAGATCCGAAAATTTTGGTAAAATGTCACTGTAGCAGTTTTCGTTGTTATTTAGCAATTAGTGTCTAATCATAGTCTAATTAGGCTTAAAAGATTCATCTCGTGGATTTCGTCTGAATTGTATAATTAGTTTTATTTTTTATTTATATTTAATGCTTCATGCATGCGTCCAAAAATTCGATAAAAATTCGATGTAACAAAAAATCTTAAAAAATTTTACAAAATTTTTTGCAACTAAACTGGACGCAGGAACATATGTACGAGAAATGGCTAGAAAAAAGTCTATGCACACCATTGATGTGACATCACAGAAATGCCACTGTGTTGTGCTAGCATGCATGATGGGCCAGCCATCAGCTAGCTGTCGATGACATATGCCGCCAACAATGCTGTGTCGTTACAAGAGCTCAGCTTCGAACTGTGCAGGGTGTCGCTCGGTGCCATGCTCTCCACTTGAGGTAGTAGCTTGCCCGAGCTTTATTCTCGGTGAGGAATCCCTCTAGTTTCGGTTCTTCACCCGGGAGCAAGTATCTAGGATTAAAGGGGTCCTTTAGTCCCGGGTCAGGAACCGGGACTAAAGGAGGACCTTTAGTCCCGGGGGTAACATCAATCGGGACTAAAGGTGCCTCCTGACATGCTACGATGGCCGGCACCTTTAGTCCCGGTTGGTAATACGAACCGGGACTAAAGGTTTTTTTTCTTTGTTCTTTTCTTTTCATTTTTTTGTTTTCGAAGTCATATTGTACGCTGCTAATTATATATTTATACGCGTGTATAGTATGTTTCGGTTCAAGCACAATAAACGTATTAAATCACACAATTCAAGCATAGAAAAAAATATATATATATATATGCATGCATGCATCATATATATATTTACATGCATGCATGCATATGTGTATTTTACATTATATTATTTCATGTACATATATTACAAAAAGATTGCATTACAGTTGTTGTGATATAACAAGTTTTCTCTCATCCTCTAGCTTGGCTTCCATGGCAGTGTTGGGTCAAAGTAGAACTCGCCCTTGGAATTGATGACCTGCTCATTAAAAAATCCGGCTATAGACTCTTGAATTGCTTTGATTTGGTCTTGTCATATGACCTTTTCCTCCAACCATCGAGTCTACAGGTTTGAATTAAAGGAAAACAAATTAATATATGTACATATATATATAAAGACATAGTAACACAAACAATAATAATAATTAAATAAATATATAGTGTATTTTTAACGTACTTTGAGTCTCTCTGTAGGAGTTCTTTGGGAGACCACCTTGATAAACTTGCAAACATAGTAACCACAGTAGTTGTTCCCCTGTTCCTGCCTCAGACACCACTTTACGAGAAAAAGATTTGTCATCCAATCTGGTGATCCGGTGAAAGCTATATGTTTAATTAAGAAAGATGATGCGATTCAGGGGACTTTCAAAGGGATTACATTCAGTGACGCTTTGCATTTTTCCATGTGTTGCTTCTCAATAAAGGTTTTCCAAACACTGCCCAATAAAAAATTTGCCACGTCATCAGATATAGTTAATCATTATGTTTGTGTGTATATATAGTTGCTAGAGATCTTGAAATTACCTCTGGATAATATCTATCATATCTTGATAGTCTTGTTGTGGTTTTCTCATCCAGTCATAGATTATCAAGTGACTTTTCACCAGATCGATGTCCATCAATATCTAGTGATTGCTGCATGTGTTTATATGATATAACGTATAACACTCATTAATTTACTAAAATCAACATATGAGCCATTAAGGATGATCGACATTATTAACACACACTTAAAGTGTTAGGGAAAGAGTATATCCTTCTTGTGGCGTTGGTTCACTAAGAAGTTCATGAGGTTACTCTCTGACTCAGACTTCCAATTAGTCTTTGGAGTAATTGGGTCTTTGAATATTATATGGAGATCAACAAAACCAATTTCATTGCAGCCTTCCTTTCTGAGCTCTGTCATTGTAAATCTACATATATATAGTACTTGTTAGGATAATTTATATGCATATACACACATATGATGAGTTTAATAATAGATCGAAAGAATTATTACTTATAGGCAATAGCAGCTAATGATAACTTTGTCCAGAGAGGTCAGGTGGCATAGTTGATGAAATTTTGCAAAGTCAACATACATAACATCATCACCACGGAAGCAATGTTCGTCTCTAATTTTGACACCAACGCAGAAGTCTCCATCGGTAGACGTCTACATGTACCAATTGTTTAGCAGGTACATTTGCGTCCCCAGATCAGATAAGGCTTGAGGGTTGTATAGACTCTGGCCTAGTATAAATTTTTTCTTCCAAATATCAACCTCAGCCGCACTCTCAATGTTTCCATCACCAAACATCTGGTAAAGGTCGAGACCAGTCTCATCAATAAATTCACCAAGGTGATCCAAATCGACATCCGGAGGTATGTTTGCCTGATGCATTAATCCTAAATTCGAACTATATTCATTACCAACAACTAGCGGGGGGACTGATTGGTGCGCTTGTTGTCCGAGTTGGGCAACTCCTTTCCCTGCCCGCTTTTTTTTTGTGCCGCCTCAATTGACTTGGTGAGAGTGCGGTTATAGTCCGATAACGTTGATTTGGACGGCTTACGAGATTCCCGCTGTTGTTGCTGGTAAGAAGCCACCCTTTTTCTTAGAATATCTGGAGCTATGAAGAAGTACGGTTTCTCCGGGTTTCTCCTTGCTTCTTGATTCTTTTTAAGTTTGTCATAGAATCTAGACATATCTTTTTTATATGCATCAGTTCCTTCTTCCTTCTCTTCAGATATTATTTTGGGAATAGCCCTTGGTTTCACAGTGGCTTTCTTTGCAGGCGGGGACTGGTTCTTCGTTTGAGGGGCTGGCCTCTTGCTAGGCTTCTTGGTAGGTGGGGGCGGGGGAGGAGTTGGAGACCTCCTTGGAGGTGTTGGTAGCGGCGTTGGAGACCTCCTTGGAGGTGGCGGCTGCGGCGTTGGAGACCTCCTTGGAGATGGTGTGGATGCAGCCTCGCCTTCCAACACAATGTCATCGTACAGAGCACTATGATGATCTGGCGATTGAACAATTGGGTTTAGGTTGGGGGAGGATCTGCTACAAAAAAAGGAATGACATATTATTATGAGCAGATTGTTAATTATTTAAGCCAATACAAATTAATGATGTAGTGTTTTCATCCGCACGTACCTATGGCGAGGTAGTTCAGGAGGAGGTGGAGCCGACATCCCTGGAATGATAATGAAGCGCTTGCGCCATAGAATGAATGTCTTCTCCGCTTCTCCTAGAGTCTTCTCACCATCACCTCCAGGAATGTCAAGAGGTAAATCACTAAAACCTTTTTCAGCTTTATCTACCGAGATGGTAGCATATCCTTCTTGGATTATATTCCCATGAATCCTTGGTGTCTTGGTTCGGTCGATAGGATTAACAAGACCGATAGCCACCTTGATTGTGGAATTCCCCTTTGGAATGTGTAGCTCACACGTTGTACAAGGTTCAGTGACGTCATCCATAGGGAAGCGCAGTCCTATGTCCCCTTGATTTGGTATCTCCATGAAAGCGCAACTGCTTTTCAACTGAACAGATTGGCTAATGTTGATTCCTGGCTCTGATGCCTGCTTGCTTGCACTCACTGCTATTTGCACTTGCCTTCTGATTTCCTCCTGCATTCTCGCTTCAAGGTTTTTTTCTCGCTCCTGTGCTTCACGCACCGCTTCCTCCAACCTCTGGAGCCGCTGTGCCTCTTCTTCCTTCTTTCTCTGGCGGCTTCTATAGGAAGGTCTGTCCTGAGGGAATTCATGCTCCCACGAGACACTTCCTTTGCCTCTAGTTCGGCCACCATGTTCAATAGTCCCGATGGCGTATGTCAGCTCATCCTTCTCTCTGTTGGGCCTGAACGCACCACTAGCAGTAGCTCTCTGAGCATAAAACAATCTTTCTGCTGCTTCTTGTAGTCTTGCGCCATAAACGCACTTCCCTGTCTCCTGGTCTAGTGTTCCCCCATGAGCGAAAAACCAATTCTTTGCACGTTCTCCCCACTCGAGTGATTCTGGTCTGATACCCTTGGCAAGAAGGTCTGCTTCCATTTTGTTTCACTTCTTAATGGTAGTCGAGTAGCCACCAGATCCCAAGTTATGGTGGTATGTCTTCTGTTGGGCATTACGTTGGTTCTTTATCACCCGACTCACACCCTCTTCCGAAGTCTTGTACTGTACAAACTCATCCCAATAGGGCCTCTACTTTGAGATCGGGCCTGAGACAGTAAAATCTGGTTCTATGTTCTTCTTGACATACGTCATGTATAGGTGTTTCTTCGAAGTCTGAAACTGGGTGGTCATCTTCTTCGTTGCCCAATCCCTAACTCGCTCCTTCAATTCATCACCATCAATTATATCATCATAACCATCTATTTGGAGCGTGAAATGTACCAAGACATCTTTCCAAATTAACGTCTTGTCATGATCGGAGACAAAACTGATATGAGGAGCATTGGTCTTCTTCTTCCATTCATGGGTACTAATCGGGAGCCGGTCCCGTACAAGGTAACCACAGTGGTGCACAAATTTCATTTTATTCGGCCCCCCCAGTTCTCCTGTATCCACATTGAACTCCGAGATGATGAAGCGGCCCTCCAATGGCTTTTTGGGACCTCGAACATTTTTACTCTTCGTTGTAGTTGTTGATGTCGATCCAGAGGGCTACAAAACATAAACATTATTTTTAATGTCATGAGCACACATAAGACATATGATAATATATATAGCTAATAATAAAAAATATATACTTGGCCAATATGTTGTTGCTCATTTTGTTCAAGAGCTAAGTACTGACTCCCGTCATCTGCATCCTCTTGCACGTTATTTTTAGCACCATCATCGCCGGCAACTTGAGTGCCAGTGTTGATCAAATTCATCATCAACTCCTCCTCATCCATGTTTCTCGGGTCGGCCATCTAGCTTCAAAAAACAAAACCAATATATAGTACGTCAAATCTTTGCTTACATGCGTAAAATCTACAAACAATATGCATTATTAAATCTTGCCCCTCGGTCACGGACGCAATTCGCCACGCTAGGGCGAACTGCATCGGTACTAGGGCGAATTAGGGCTATACATAAACGGTCGAGGGCGAATTGCGTCGGTGACTAGGGCGAACCACGTCGGTGACATCAACAGCGCGGTTCGCCCTGGTGTGATTGTTTAGCGTTAACGATAATGATAATACGAATGTTGATCGACTAGGCCGCGAGAGAGGGCGGTGTGACAAGAGTGGCGGTGCTCCACTCCGCCATATATATGTCTGTACACATGGGTGAACGAGGGCGGCGGTGCTCCGCCGTATACATAAATTCTATGCTGATAATGTAAGTATAAGTCTTTATGAAATGTAAGTATATGTGTCTTATTGCTAATATAACCATTACTATTTCCGAAATGATAAGAATTTATCTTCTTTTTGGACTTTTCTTTCTTGTGGCCTAAATTGTCTTTAGCCATGCATGCAAGTCCAACCAAAACTGCTTACATCATCACATGTGATATTTTTTATAAACTAAAAAACGCTTAGTTTACAAATTGGGTATCCAAATTGAGTTCCTATTTGACCATTATATATCCTACAACAAATCCTTCAAAAAAAAGACCCTACATGAATATATTTGGATAAAATTTCGTTAACAAACATTGATCTATGAAGATAGAAAAAATTCTTGTATTGAGCAAAGGCAATGTTCTAGATTCATGAAATAATGTTCTACTTTTAAAAGAGAAATGTTTTTAGTTTAGGAGAACAAATTTTTACGTTTCAGATCTATTCGGTATCACAGCAAGAATGTACATTTTAAAATTGAATTTGAAAAACTAAAAAATTTAAAGCATAATTTTGGGGCCATATACTATTTTAATTGAAAATATCATCAAGTAAAGGTTGTACATGTCTTCTAGCTCAACAACTTCAATAGAAAGTTCTTAATCTAACTTGAAAGGGTTATGAACTTCATTGCGCTGTATTTCTTTTTGAGACCGGTCACATTATTACCAACTATGTCTACAAATCAATTTCAGGGTATATACCAACCGTCTTTATAAATCGATTTATGGTGGTAACTTGAAACATCAATCGTAATATCTGTAACTATTTTTAAAGATAAATGGTGACTAGCCACTGTATCGTCGTACGCTTAATTTGCCGTTTTCGTTGGTGTCGCTGGATGACACGCGTCAGTTACGCGCGCTAATGACGAAGACTACGCTTGTCGTCGTCGTTAAGGAATGGCCTGGTGGCCGACAACAGCTGCTTGTGCACACTCGCGGATGACGAACTTAACATTTTTACAACACAGTACACATCCAAGCAGCGAGGTCGTATCAGCAGCAACAGAGCAGCGAGGTCGTCGGCGCGCGGTACACATTTTTACAACACCAAACAGCGGTTGGCGAGGTCATTGGCGCTAATGACGAAACACATTCAAGATCGCATCAGCAGCGAGGTCATCAGCGCTAATGACGAAACACATTCAAGATCGCATCAGCAGCGAGGTCGTCGGCGCGCGGTACACATTTTTAAAACACCAAGCAGTGGCTGGCGAGGTCGTCGGCGCTAATGACGAAACACATTCAAGATCGCATCAGCAGCAAGGTCGTCGGCGCTAATAATGAAACACATTCAAGAATTTCTTCTCCTTGATGTTACCTTGAGGTCATGGGACTTTAAGTTACAGAATTTCTTCTCTGGCACATTTATAATACCCTTTATATTCGAGGAGAATCCAGATGGTACCTTGATGTTGTTTAAGCATTCAAACATGATTTCCTTCTCCTCTTTGCTTAGAGTGTAGCTAGCAGGATGTAAGTAATGGCGTCCATCATCTGTCTTCTCTAGATGCAGGTTGTCTATTTCTCTCAAACAACGCAGGTCCTATCGTGCTTCAAATGTGTCCTTAGGCTTTCCATACACACCCATAAAGCCTAGCAGGTTTACACAAAGATTCTTCGTCAGGTGCATCACATCGATCGAGCTGCAGACCTCTAGGACTTGCCAATAGGGTAGGTCCCAAAATATGGACTTCTTCTTCCACATGGGTGCGTGACCGTTAGCGTCGTTCGGAACAGGTTGGCTTCCATGTCCTTTTCCAAAGACGACTTTCACATCATTGACCATATCGAGTACATCCTCACCGGTTCGGTTGCGAGGCTTGGTCAGGTGGTCTGCCTTTCCTTTAAAATGCTTGCCTTTCTTTCTTACGGGGTGATTTGCAGGAAGAAATCGACGATGGCCAAGGTACACGACCTTTCGACATTTTTTCAAGAATACACCTCTAATATCACCGAAGCAGTGTGTGTATGCATTATATCCCTTATTTGACTATCCTGAAAGATTACTTAGAGCAGGCCAATCATTGATTGTTACGAACAACAATGCTCGCAGATCAAAGTGTTCCTATTTGTACTCATCCCACACACGTACACCTTCTTTATTCCACAAAATGAGAAGTTCGTCAATAAGTGGTCTCAGGTACACATCGATGTCATTGCCAGGTTGCTTCGGGTCTTGGATGAGCACAGGCATCATAATGAACTTCCGCTTCATGCATAACCAAGGAGGAATGTTGTAGATACTTAGAGTAACAGGCCAAGTGCTATGACTACTGTTCTGCTCTCCAAAAGGATTGATACCATCTATACTTAAAGCAAACCTTAAGTTTCTTGCGTCATTTGCAAACTTCGGGAATTCTCTGTCGATTGCTCTCCACTGGGACCCATCAGCAGGGTGTCTAAACATATTGTCTACCTTACGGTCTTCTTTGTGCCATCGCAACAATTTTGCATGTTCTTTGTTTCTGAACAGATGTTTCAAGCGTGGTATTATAGGAGCATACCACATAACCTTGGCAGGGATTTTCTTTCGCGGACGTTCGCCCTCAACATCACCAGGGTCATCTCGCCTGATCTTATACCGCGACGCATGGCATACCGGGCATGCATCTAATTTCTCGTACTCTTTGCCATGGTACAGGATGCAGTCATTAGAACATGCATGTATCTTCTCTATTTCTAGCCCATAGGACAGACAACTTATTTTGCTTCGTAGGTAGTGGCGGGCAATTCATTGTCCTTCGGAAGCATCTTCTTTTGGATTTTTAGTAACTCTCCAAATCCCTTGTCAGATACACCATTCTTTGCCTTCCATTGCAGCAATTCTAGTGTGGTTCCCAACTTTTTCTGCCCTGCATCACAAGTTGGGTACAACAATTTCTAGTGATCTTCTAGCATCCGCTCGAACTTGATCTTCTCCTTTTCACTTTCACATTCTCTTTGTGCATCACGAATGACCTGAGAAAGATCATCAGCCGGCTCATCTTCTGCGGCTACCTCTTCTTCAGCTTCTCCCATTGCAGTATCATTGAAGCACGCACCATCGGGAATAATATCATTGTCGTCCCATTGTTCTTCTTCACATTCTTCCATTACAACACTGGTTTCTCCGTGCTTTGTCCAACAAATATAGTTTGGCATGAAACGCGACTTGAACAAGTGTGAATGAAGAGTCCTTGAGCAAGGATATTCCACCGTATTCTTACATATGGCACATGGGCAGCACATGAAACCGTCGCGTTTGTTTGCCTCGGCCGCACGTAACAAAGAATGCACGCCGTCAATGAACTCTTGGGAGCGGCGATCAGCATTATACATCCAATGACGGCTCATCTGCATTACATGACATAAATACCATATTAAAACCTAGATCATAATTAATTATTTATACAACATGCGTGCCACCACAAAAGATACAAATTTATGAAAGCATCGCTACAATGTAGACAATCCCAACTACCACTAAAAGAACTAAAGCTAAAATACATTTCAGTAGCTTTAGGATTTCACGACCAATCTCAACTAAAACAGACAGATCCCCCGATTGTGCAACATCTTTGGGCTTCTTCGGCTGGATCACTGCCTCATTAGCCGCCGTATCTGCCTGTTGTGCAAGATATTTTTGCACGAGTTCAACATACTCTTCCTCCCAGCAGAAGCCTGAACATCGTCCACTGCCATCCCACTGAAATTAAAACAAAAAATTAGAACTTTAATCACAACCATCATGAAAATAGGTATAAACTAACCATAATCATTAAATACGATAAAATAACTCACATTGCGATCCGGACACTTGTAGAAGATACGATCCTTGTTGGGACCCTCCTTCTTCACTCGGTACTCCATCACAATCTTCGTCTCATCACGACACTTGCCGCATGGAATGAGAGGGAGGCCCGGCCTAAGTCGCTTTGGAAACCCATGAGAGGCCGAGGACCCGGAAGCAGTTGCCATCTACTCTCTATACTCATTTTTTAATACACTATAAATTTCTCCTTTTATAAACAAATAAAATTAAGAAACTATAAAATTATCTAGATCTCTAAACAATGATATTTTTAATGGTCATTGTGTTCTCGTCTTTTACTGCCGCAGGTAAGTAATTCACATGATATTTCCGCAAATTAACAGAAGAATGGGAGTGTACACACATAACAAACTACTGCGACGATATCGGGACATGTGAATAAATAACCATCCGTACTAATTGACCTTGCTTACGTGATCATCTCGGCGAGCATTTCTCCACCGGACGGCACCGTACTTGGCCACGAAAGAGCTCCAATTCTACGAGGAAGGGAACACGGTCTTCCACGATCGTTGCCGCTCTCCCTCGTAGAATCAAAGCTCCTCCTTGACGTCCGTTACCGCTCCGCAGAGAACATGCTCGCCGAAATGAACACGGTCCGCTAGTTCAACTAGTACGGATTTTCTATAATTTTCTAACTATTTTCTAAGTTTTTCATTTCATAAAAAGTTAAAATAAAAAGTACGGTGATTGACAGAGTACTACGACGATATCGGGACATATGAATAAATAACCAGCCGTACTAGTTGAACTTGCTTACGTGATCATCTCGGCGAGCATTTCTCCACCGGACGGCACCGTACTTGGTCAAGGAAGAGCTCCGATTCTACGAGGAATGGAACACGGTCTTCCACGACCGTTGTCGCTCTCCCTCGTAGAATCAAAGCTCCTCCTTGACATTTGTTACCGTTCGGCAGAGAACATGCTCGCCGACATGAACACGGTCCGCTAGTTCAACTAGTACGGATTTTCTATAATTTTCTAACTATTTTCTAAGTTTTTCATTTCATAAAAAGTTAAAATAAAAAGCACGGTGATTGACAGACTACTGCGACGATATCGGGACATGTGAATAAATAACCATCCGTACTAGTTGAACTTGCTTACATGATCATCTCGGCGAGCATTTCTCCACCAGACGGCACCGTACTTGGTCAAGGAAGAGCTCCGATTCTACGAGGAAGGGAACACGGTCTCCCATGACCGTTGTCGCTCTCCCTCGTAGAATCAAAGCTCCTCCTTGATGTCCGTTACCGCTCGACAGAGAACATGCTTGCCGAGCTGAATACGGTCCGCAAGTTCAACTAGTACGGATTTTCTATAATTTTCTAACTATTTTCTAAGTTTTTATTTCATAAAAAGTAAAAATAAAAAGTACGGTGATTTACAGACTACTGCGACGATATCGGGACATAAGAATAAATAACCATCCGTACTAGTTGAACTTGCTTACGTGATCATCTCGGCGAGCATTTCTCCACCGGACGGCACCGTACTTACCACGGAAGAGCTCCGATTCTACGAGGAAGGGAACACGGTCTTCCACGACCGTTGCCACTCTCCCTCGTAGAATCAAAGCTCCGCCTTGACGTCTGTTGCCGCTTGGCAGAGAACATGGTCGCCGAGATGAACACGGTCCGCAAGTTCAAGTAGCTACTTTAACCTTCTTTCATGTAAATATGCAAGCTTGAAGTGATTTTAAGCTCAAATTGCTTACAAATGAAAAAAACCACAATAAAGAACCATATATATATAGTGAACAAAATGAGATAAGACAATGGTGAAAAATGAGAGTATGAGATTGGTAACCTTTACAACTGAAGAATCGACGGAGAAATCGAAGAAATCGACGGAGGAATCGAAGAATGGATGGAGGAACAATGGAGGGAGGGAGGAAGCAAGAACACTACTGCAGTCAGCTTCAAAATATGCTGAGCTCGGGCTCAGGGAGGAAGGAGACGGCCGGAATATAAAGGGGGGACCTTTAGTCCCAGTTGGTGGCTCCAACCGGGACTAAAGGTAACTTTCCAACCCCGGGCGCAGCCACGGCCCGGGAGTAGACCTTTACTCCCGGTTGGAGCCACCAACTGGGAGTAAAAGTATACCTTTAGTCCCGGTTGGTGGCTCCAACCGGGACTAAAGGTCCCTGCCACCTCTGTCTAGCGCAGTAGCCATTGGGCAGGGACCTTTAGTCCCGGTTGGAGCCATCAACCGGGACTAAAGGTATTTCTATTCCCGGGCGCAAAAAATTCCGGGACTAGAGTCCATTTTGACCGAGGATCAAAGGTCTGTTCTCTACTAGTGCCAGCAGCTGCAGAGACAGAGCTGAATTAGGGTTTGGCAGCACCACACCAGGTGCAGCTGGCCAACATGAGCCTAATTTGATCATGGTGCTGACATACAGCACCAACCATTTTACACCTAAACTGCAGTGCCAAACATGCTTCATTTCACTTAATGGAGCAACACAAGCAAGATTATGCACAATTCGAAGTCCTGTTGCATCTCATTCCTAGGAACATATGTAACCAATTGACGTCACTAAATATTTTTTCTACCTGTCTCCACTTTGATTTGTCAGTTTAAATTTGGCAGCAGAGTTGTATACACACTACCATTTGCAACTTTTCAGCTGCTGGTGATAGAAGAATGAGAACCTACCATTTTCAGTTTGGCCAAGTTTATTATGACACCAAAAAATACTCGATTCTTCAAGGCTATAATAAATTGCATCCTTTTATGGAAAAAGAGGTAGTACATATACACAACATCCGGATAGTTCAGTGATCATGGCATTAAGTTCCGATGACAAGAGGAACACAGAATCGACAAGTTTGTAGAGGATGTCGTGTTTTATTTCCTGTTCTGGCGAGAGTTCAAAAAATCCACTACTGGAGACGTCCTCTTTGCCGAGGGCTTCTGGGTTTTCCGAGGGCTACATCTCGGGCACTCGGCAAAGGGGGTCTTTGCCGAGGGCCAGCCCCAGGAGCCCTCGGCAAAGCTAGGCCCTCGGCAAACAAACGGCCCTCGGCAAAACAAATCTTTGCCGAGGGCCTAGCCCTCGACAAATTGGCTCTCGGCAAATATAGCCGGACGGGTCACGGCGGCCACTGGCGTCAGTCTTTGCCGAGTGCCCGCCGTCAGGCACTCGGCAAAGATTTTTTTATTTTTTTTTAAATATTCTTTGCCAAGGGCCATTGGCCAGGCCCTCGGCAAAGACCCCCTTTACCGAGGGCCAGGCTAAACCCTCGGCAAAGAGTTTTTTTTGGTTTTTTTAACCCAGTTTTTTTGTGGAGCTATAATACATTATTTAAATCTCAATTTTAAAATTTGGGCCAAATTTGACTTTTTTTTATATATTTCCCTAATTTATTTCTTTTCGTTGATTTTTTTCGAATATTTCAAATTTGAACTGCAGGTGGATGGAATAATGCAATTTAGTGATTCGAAAAATGTTATTTATGGTATTTGGTGTATGTTGAGTCCCTATCCACAAACTCGCATCAAATTTCGGGCATCTTCTTCACGTAACATGACGAGGAACTTGTCGGAAAAGTGTTTTTAAATTATATAAAATCCATACGAAGTCCGAAAATCATGAAACTTGTCGAGGTGTCATGTTATCGCATGTGTAGGCTGTGGTAAAAATTTGAGAAGGTTTCGAGCAAGTTGTGATGTCGGATGCCTAAAACCCAGACATCTCCACGTGTGATCACCACGTGCACCGCGGTTGCCCCACCACATGCGTAGCAACGGGAATATGTCCTTGGCTCCACCAAGGATACAGGAAGCAGAGAGATGAAAGGGTGGCCACAATGTCATAGTGCTGACCCACCGCCACGAGAAGCTACAACACGAAGGCCGACCACCACCCGGGGAGGACTAGCAACGTGCCGGAGACTCGAGCTAGCCACACAATTGCATCCACCACCAACGAGGGAACATCAGATTCGATAGATCCAGCCATGGACCTAGCAAAACTAGCCATGCACCTTGTGGATCTGACCACCCCGAAGCCAACAAGGCCACTACCACTGAAACAAGGAGCATATACTAGCGACCACCAAAACGAGGAAGCGAAAGAACACAACATGTGAAGGGAAAGGAAGCCTCACTGTTGTCATCATTGTCGCAGCTCGGGACCTTGGAAGCCAGCTCCGGTGGCGACGAGATGCGAGGGCACGTGAGGGGAGGGTGATGGCGCAAGCATCTCGGGTCCACCTGAGCTGCCAGAGAGGATGACGCAAGCTTCGATAGTCATTAAGAATGAAAATCAAGAACAAAGTTCAACGGTATCGACTTAGGGTACATATAAAAGGCTTTACATCCACGCTTGACTCATGTGAACATCAGACCTAACCACTCACAACCAATTGCACCATGGAGCATCATGATGGTACTAACTAGCATACATCACAGTTCTTAGATGTAACCATGCAAAGATAAACAAAAACAAAAGATGTTTCATCCATTTCAAATCTGTTCAAGGTAGATTGTGATGGTGTCTACCTTGAAGAGATCCGAAACGGATGAAATATCTTTTGTTTTTTGTTTGTCTTTGCAAGGCTTCATCGAAGAACTGTGATCTATGTTGGTTAATACCATCATGATGCTCTGTGGTCCAAGTGGTTGTGAGTGGTTAGGTCTGATGTTCATATGAGTCAAGTGTCGATGTAAATCCTTGACTAGGTGAACTAGGAGGTGTGTCATAATATCAAAGAAGGAAGGAGGGAACACCAACTCAAAGCTGACGAGACATTGAACCACATCATTCTGTAGTTCAGCTAGATCAGTTGGATCAATTGCCTTCTGAGAAATTGCATTGAGGAATGCACATAGCTTCACGGTGGCTAGACGTACATTTGGAGGTAGAATTCCTCTTAATGCAACTGGAAGTAATTGCGTCATGAGAACGTGACAGTCATGGGACTTTAAGTTACAGAATTTCTTCTCTGGCATATTTATAATACCCTTTATATTCGAGGAGAATCCAGATGGTACCTTGATGTTGTTTAAGCATTCAAACATGATTTCCTTCTCCTCTTTGCTTAGAGTGTAGCTAGCAGGATGTAAGTAATGGCGTCCATCATCTGTCTTCTCTGGATGTAGGTTGTCTCTTTCTCTCAAACAACGCAGGTCCTGTCGTGCTTCAAATGTGTCCTTAGGCTTTCCATACACACCCATAAAGCCTAGCAGGTTCACACAAAGATTCTTCGTCAGGTGCATCACGTCGATCGAGCTACGGACCTCTAGGACTTGCCAATAGGGTAGGTCCCAAAATATGGACTTCTTCTTCCACATGGGTGCATGACCGTTAGTGTCGTTCGGAATAGGTTGGCTTCCATGTCCTTTTCCAAAGACGACTTTCACATCATTGACCATATCGAGTACATCCTCACCGATTCGGTTGCGAGGCTTGGTCAGGTGGTCTGCCTTCCCTTTAAAATGCTTGCCTTTCTTTCTTACGGGGTGATTACCAGGAAGAAATCGACGATGGCTAAGGTACACGACCTTTCGACATTTTTTCAAGAATACACCTCTAATATCACCGAAGCAGTGTGTGCATGCATTATATCCCTTATTTGACTATCCTGAAAGATTACTTAGAGCAGGCCAATCATTGATTGTTACGAACAACAATGCTCGCAGATCAAAGTGTTCCTGTTTGTACTCATCCCACACACGTACACCTTCTTTATTCCACAAAATGAGAAGTTCATCAATAAGTGGTCTCAGGTACACATCAATGTCATTGCCAGGTTGCTTCGGGCCTTGGATGAGCACAGGCATCATAATGAACTTCCGCTTCATGCATAACCAAGGAGGAATGTTGTAGATACTTAGAGTAATAGGCCAAGTGCTATGACTACTGTTCTGCTCTCCAAAAGGATTGATACCATCTATACTTAAAGCAAACCTTAAGTTTCTTGCGTCATTTGCAAACTTCAGGAATTCTCTGTCGATTGCTCTCCACTGGGACCCATCAGCAGGGTGTCTCAACATATTGTCTACCTTACGGTCTTCTTTGTGCCATCGCAACAATTTTGCATGTTCTTTGTTTCTGAACAGACGTTTCAAGCGTGGTATTATAGCAGCATACCACATAACCTTGGCAGGGATTTTCTTTCGCGGACGTTCGCCCTCAACATCACCAGGGTCATCTCGCCTGATCTTATACCGTGACGCATGGCATACTGGGCATGCATCCAATTTGTCGTACTCTTTGCCACGGTACAGGATGCAGTCTTTAGGACATGCATGTATCTTCTCTATTTCTAGCCCCATAGGACAGACAACTTATTTTGCTTCGTAGGTAGTGGCGGGCAATTCATTGTCCTTCGGAAGCATCTTCTTTTGCATTTTTAGTAACTCTCCAAATCCCTTGTCAGATACACCATTCTTTGCCTTCCATTGCAGCAATTCTAGTGTGGTTCCCAACTTTTTCTGCCCTGCATCACAAGTTGGGTACAACAATTTCTAGTAATCTTCTAGCATCCGCTCGAACTTGATCTTCTCCTTTTCACTTTCACATTCTCTTTGTGCATCACGAATGACCTGAGAAAGATCATCAGCCGGCTCATCTTCTGCGGCTACCTCTTCTTCAGCTTCTCCCATTGCAGTATCATTGAAGCACGCACCATCGGGAATAATATCATTGTCGTCCCATTGTTCTTCTTCACCTTCTTCCATTACAACACCGGTTTCTCCGTGCTTTGTCCAACAAATATAGTTTGGCATGAAACGCGACTTGAACAAGTGTGAATGAAGAGTCCTTGAGCAAGGATATTCGACCGTATTCTTACATATGGCACATGGGCAGCACATGAAACCGTCGCGTTTGTTTGCCTCGGCCGCACGTAACAAAGAATGCACGCCGTCAATGAACTCTTGGGAGCGGCGATCAGCATTATACATCCAATGACGGCTCATCTGCATTACATGACATAAATACCATATTAAAACCTAGATCATAATTAATTATTTATACAACATGCGTGCCACCACAAAAGATACAAATTTATGAAAGCATCGCTACAATGTAGACAATCCCAACTACCACTAAAAGAACTAAAGCTAAAATACATTTCAGTAGCACTAGGATTTCACGACCAATCTCAACTAAAACAGACAGATCCCCCGATTGTGCAACATCTTTGGGCTTCTTCGGCTGGATCACTGCCTCATTAGCCGCCGTATCTGCCTGTTGTGCAAGATATTTTTGCATGAGTTCAACATACTCTTCCTCCCAGCAGAAGCCTGAACATCGTCCACTGCCATCCCACTGAAATTAAAACAAAAAATTAGAACTTTAATCACAACCGTCATGAAAATAGGTATAAACTAACCATAATCATTAAATACGATAAAATAACTCACATTGCGATCCGGACACTTGTAGAAGATACGATCCTTGTTGGGACCCTCCTTCTTCACTCGGTACTCCATCACAATCTTCGTCTCATCACGACACTTGCCGCATGGAATGAGAGGGAGGCCCGGCCTAAGTCGCTTTGGAAACCCATGAGAGGCCGAGGACCCGGAAGCAGTTGCCATCTACTCTCTATACTCATTTTTTAATACACTATAAATTCCTCCTTTTATAAACAAATAAAATTAAGAAACTATAAAATTATCTAGATCTCTAAACAATGATATTTTTAATGGTCATTGTGTTCTCGTCTTTTACTGCGGCAAGTAAGTAATTCACATGATATTTCCGCAAATTAACAGAAGAATGGGAGTGTACACACATAACAGACTACTGCGACGATATTGGGACGTGTGAATAAATAACCATCCGTACTAGTTGACCTTGCTTACGTGATCATCTCGGCGAGCATTTCTCCACCGGATGGCACCGTACTTGGCCACAGAAGAGCTCCAATTCTACGAGGAAGGGAACACGGTCTTCCACGACCGTTGCCGCTCTCCTTCGTAGAATCAAAGCTCCTCCTTGACGTCCGTTACCGCTCCACAGAGAACATGCTCGCCGAAATGAACACGGTCCGCTAGTTCAACTAGTACGGTTTTTCTATAATTTTCTAACTATTTTCTAAGTTTTTTATGTCATAAAAAGTTAAAATAAAAAGTACGGTGATTGACAAACTACTGCGACGATATCGGGACATGTGAATAAATAACCATCCGTACTAGTTGAACTTGCTTACGTGATTATCTCGGCGAGCATTTCTCCACCGGACGGTACCATACTTGGTCAAGGAAGAGCTCCGATTCTACGAGGAAGGGAACACGGTCTTCCATGACCGTTGTCGCTCTCCCTCGTAGAATCAAAGCTCCTTCTTGACATTCGTTACCGTTCGGCAGAGAACATGCTCGCCGACATGAACACGGTCCGCTAGTTCAACTAGTACGGATTTTCTATAATTTTCTAACTATTTTCTAAGTTTTTCATTTCATAAAAAGTTAAAATAAAAAGTATGGTGATTGACAGACTACTGCGCGATATCGGGACATGTGAATAAATAACCATCCGTACTAGTTGAACTTGCTTACGTGATCATCTCGGCGAGCATTTCTCCACCGGACGGCACCGTACTTGGTCAAGGAAGAGCTCCGATTCTACGAGGAAGGGAACACGGTCTCCCACGACCGTTGTCGCTCTCCCTCGTAGAATCAAAGCTCCTCCTTGATGTTCGTTACCGCTCGACAGAGAACATGCTTGCCGAGCTGAACACGGTCCGCAAGTTCAACTAGTACGGATTTTCTATAATTTTCTAACTATTTTCTAAGTTTTTATTTCATAAAAAGTAAAAATAAAAAGTACGGTGATTGACAGACTACTGCGACGATATCGGGACATATGAATAAATAACCATCCGTACTAGTTGAACTTGCTTACGTGATCATCTCGGCGAGCATTTCTCCACCGGACGGCACCGTACTTGCCACGGAAGAGCTCCGATTCTACAAGGAAGGGAACACGGTCTTCCACAACCGTTGCCGCTTTCCCTCGTAGAATCAAAGCTCCTCCTTGACGTCTGTTACCGCTCGGCAGAGAACATGGTCGCCGAGATGAACATGGTCCGCAAGTTCAACTAGCTACTTTAACCTTCTTTGATATAAATATGCAAGCTTGAAGTGATTTTAAGCTCAAATTGCTTACAAATGAAAAAAACCACAATAAAGAACCATATATATATAGTGAACAAAATGAGATAAGACAATGGTGAAAAATGAGAGTATGAGATTGGTAACCTTTACAACTGAAGAATCGACGGAGAAATCGAAGAAATCGACGGAGGAATCGAAGAATGGATGGAGGAACAATGGAGGGAGGGAGGAAGCAAGAACACTACTGCAGTGAGCTTCAAAATATGCTGAGCTCGGGCTCGGGGAGGAAGGAGACGGCCGGAATATAAAGGGGGGACCTTTAGTCCTGGTTGGTGGCTCCAACAGGGACTAAAGGTAACTTTCCAACCCCGGGCGCAGCCACGGCCCGGGAGTAGACCTTTACTCCCGGTTGGAGCCACCAACCGGGAGTAAAAGTATACCTTTAGTCCCGGTTGGTGGCTCCAATTAGGACTAAAGGTCCCTGCCACCTCTGTCTGGCGCAGTAGCCGTTGGGCAGGGACCTTTAGTCCTGGTTGGAGCCAGCAACCGGGACTAAAGGTATTTCTAGTCCCGGGCGCAAAAAATTCCGGGACTAGAGTCCATTTTGACCGAGGATCAAAGGTCTGTTCTCTACTAGTGCCAGCAGCTGCAGAGACAGAGCTGAATTAGGGTTTGGCAGCACCACACCAGGTGCAGCTGGCCAACATGAGCCTAATTTGATCATGGTGCTGACATACAGCACCAACCATTTTACACCTAAACTGCAGTGCCAAACATGCTTCATTTCACTTAATGGAGCAACACAAGCAAGATTATGCACAATTCGAAGTCCTGTTGCATCTCATTCCTAGGAACATATGTAACCAATTGACGTCACTAAATATTTTTTCTACCTGTCTCCACTTTGATTTGTCAATTTAAATTTGGCAGCAGAGTTGTATACACACTACCATTTGCAACTTTTCAGCTGCTGGTGATAGAAGAATGAGAACCTACCATTTTCAGTTTGGCCAAGTTTATTATGACACCAAAAAGTAGTCGATTCTTCAAGGCTATAATAAATTGCATCCTTTTGTGGAAAAAGAGGTAGTACATATACACAACATCCGGATAGTTCAGTGATCATGGCATTAAGTTCCGATGACAAGAGGAACACAGAATCGACAAGTTTGTAGAGGATGTCGTGTTTTATTTCCTGTTCTGGCGAGAGTTCAAAAAATCCACTACTGGAGACGTCCTCTTTGCCGAGGGCTTCTGGGTTTTCCGAGGGCTACATCTCGGACACTCGGCAAAGGGGGTCTTTGCCGAGGGCCAGCCCCAGGAGCCCTCGGCAAAGCTAGGCCCTCGGCAAACAAACGGCCCTCGGCAAAACAAGTCTTTGCCGAGGGCCTAGCCCTCAACGAATTGGCCCTCGGCAAATATAGCCGGACGGGTCACGGTGGCCACTGGCGTCAGTCTTTGCCGAGTGCCCGCCGTCAGGCACTCGGCAAAGATTTTTTATTTTTTTTAAATATTCTTTGGGAAGGGCCATTGGCCAGGCCCTCGGCAAAACCCCCTTTACCGAGAGCCAGGCTAAACCCTCGGCAAAGAGTTTTTTTTTGGTTTTTTTAACCCAGTTTTTTTGTGGAGCTATAATACATTATTTAAATCTCAATTTTAAAATTTGGGCCAAATTTGACTTTTTTTATATATTTCCCTAATTTATTTCTTTTCGTTGATTTTTTTCGAATATTTCAAATTTGAAATGCAGGTGGATGGAATAATGCAATTTAGTGATTCGAAAAATGTTATTCATGGTATTTGGTGTATGTTGAGTCCCTATCCACAAACTCGCATCAAATTTCGGGCATCTTCTCCACGTAACATGACGAGGAACTTGTCGGAAAAGTGTTTTTAAATTATATAAAATCCATACGAAGTCCGAAAATCATGAAACTTGTCGAGGTGTCATGTTATCGCATGTGTAGGCTGTGGTAAAAATTTGAGAAGGTTTCGAGCAAGTTGTGACGTCGGATGCCTAAAACCCAGACATCTCCACATGTGATCACCACGTGCACCGCGGTTGCCCCACCACATGTGTAGCAACGGGAATATGTCCTTGGCTCCACCAAGGATACAGGAAGCAGAGAGATGAAAGGGTGGCCACAGTGTCATAGTGCTGACCCACCGCCACGAGAAGCTACAACACGAAGGCCGACCACCACCGGGGGAGGACTGGCAACGTGCCGGAGACTCGAGCTAGCCACACAATTGCATCCACCACCAACGAGGGAACATCAGATTCGATAGATCCAGCCATGGACCTAGCAAAACTAGCCATGCACCTTGTGGATCTGACCACCCCGAAGCCAACAAGGCCACTACCACTGAAACAAGGAGCATATACTAGCGACCACCAAAATGAGGAAGCGAAAGAACACAACATGTGAAGGGAAAAGGAAGCCTCACTGTTGTCGTCATTGTCGCAGCTCGAGACCTTGGAAGCCAGCTCCGATGGCGACGAGATGCGAGGGCACGTGAGGGGAGGGCGATGGCGGCAGCATCTTGGGTCCACCTGAGCTGCCAGAGAGGATGACGCAAGCTTCGATAGTCATTAAGAATGAAAATCAAGAACAAAGTTCAACGGTATCGACTTAGGGTACGTATAAAAGGCTTTACATCCACGCTTGACTCATGTGAACATCAAACCTAACCACTCACAACCAATTGCACCATGGAGCATCATGATGGTACTAACTAGCATACATCACAGTTCTTAGATGTAACCATGCAAAGATAAACAAAAACAAAAGATGTTTCATCCATTTCAAATCTGTTCAAGGTAGATTGTGATGGTGTCTACCTTGAAGAGATCCGAAACGGATGAAATATCTTTTGTTTTTTGTTTGTCTTTGCAAGGCTTCATCGAAGAACTGTGATCTATGTTGGTTAATACCATCATGATGCTCTGTGGTCCAAGTGGTTGTGAGTGGTTAGGTCTGATGTTCATATGAGTCAAGTGTCGATGTAAATCCTTTTATACGTCCCTTAAGTCTATACCCTTGAACTTTGTTCTTGATTTCCATTCTTAATGATTTTTGATGCTCACATCCTCCTCTCGGGCGGCTCGGGTGGACGTGTGATGCCCGCGCCATCGCCCTCTTATAACATGTCCTTGCATCTTGTCACCGCCAGAGCCGGCTGGCTTGGGGTTTCAGGTAGTGGCGATGACAGCGATGGTGAGGATTCCTTTCCTCTTCCCCTATTGTGCTCTTTGCATCCTCATTTTGGTGGTCACCAGTCCTTGCTCCTGGTTTTAGTGGTGGTGGCTTTGTTGGCTCTAGGGTGGTCAGATCCACAAGATCCATGGCTAGATCCGCTAGGTCCATGGTCTGATCTGTCGATTCTGCAGTCGAATTCGGCGTCCCCTCGTTGGTGGTGTCTGCATCTGCGTGGCTGTGCAGCCTGTGCTTCGGGTCATGCTTGTCCTCTGCAGCTAGGGGTTGAGATGGCCATGGGGACTCTGCTTGGCTGGCTTGGGTCTTTGGTGCGTCGCTTGTCCTCCTCGGGGCAGTGGTCGGTCTTCAGTATGTAGCTTCCACTGGTAGAGAACCGAGCTTTACTCCTGGTGGGGAACCCCCTCTAGTCCCGGTTCCCCACCCAGGAGCAAGCATCCGGGACTAAAGGGGGGGTCCTTTAGTCCCGGGTCAGGAACAGGGACTAAAGATGCCTCCTGACATGCCACGATGGCCGGTACCTTTAGTCCCGGTTGGTAATACGAACCGGGACTAAAGGTTTTTTTCTTTTTTCTTTTCTTTTCATTTTTTTATTTTATTTTCAAAATAGGTTTTCGAAGTCGTATTGTACGCTGCTAATTATACATTTATACGCGCGTATAGTATGTTTTGGTTCAAGCACAATGAATGTATTAAATCACACAATTCAAGCATAGAAATATATATATATATATATATATATATATATATATATATATATATATATATATATATATATATGCATGCATGCATCATATATATATTTACATGCATGCATGCATATGTGTATTTTACATTATATTATTTCATGTGCATATATTACAAAAGATTGCATTACAGTTGTTGTGACATAACAAGTTTCCTCTCATCCTCTAGCTTGGCTTCAATGGCAGTGTTGGGTCGAAGTAGAACTCGCCCTTGGAATCGATGACCTGCTCATTAAAAAATCTGGCTATAGACTCTTGAATTGCTTTGATTTGGTCTTGCCGTATGACCTTTTCCTCCAACCATCAAGTCTATAGGTTTGAATTAAAGAAAAATAAATTAATATATGTACATATATATATAAAGACATAGTAACACAATCAATAATAATAATTAAATGAATATATAGTGTATTTTTAACATACTTTGAGTCTCTCTGTAGGAGTTCTTTGGGAGAGCACCTTGATAAACTTGCAAACATAGTAACCACAGTAGTTGTTCCCCTGTTCCTGCCTCAGACACCACTTTACGAGAAAAAGATTTGTCATCTAATCTGGTGATCCGATGAAAGCTATATGTTTAATTAATAAAGATGATGCGATTCAGGGGACTTACTTTCAAAGGGATTACATTCAGTGGCGCTTTGCATTTTTCCATGTGTTGCTTCTTAATAAAGGTTTTCCAAACACTGCCCAATAAAAAATTTGCCATGTCATCAGATATAGTTAATCATCATGTTTGTGTGTATATATAGTTGCTAGAGATCCCGAAATTACCTCTGGATAATATCTATCATATCTTGGTAGTCTTGTTGTAGTTTTCTCATCGAGTCATAGATTATCAAGTGACTTTTCACCAGATCGATGTCCATCAATATCCAGTGATTGCTGCATGTGTTTATAGGATATAACGCATAACACTCATTAATTAACTAGAATCAACATATGAGCCATTAAGGATGATCGACATGATTAACACTCACTTGAAGTTATAGGGAAAGAGTATATCCTTCTTGTGGCGTTGGTTCACTAAGAAGTTCATGAGGTTACTCTCTGACTCAGACTTCCAATTAGTCTTTGGAGTAATTGGGTCTTTGAATACTATATGGGGATCAACAAAACCAATTTCATTGCAGCCTTCCTTTCTGAGCTCTGTCATTGTAAATCTGCATATATATAGTACTTGTTAGGATAATTTATATGCATGTACACACATATGATGAGTTTAATAATAGATCGAAAGAATTATTACTTACAGGCAATAGCAGCTAATAATAAATATTGTCCAGAGAGGTCAGGTGGCATAGTTGATGAAATTCTACAAAGTCATCATACATAACATCATCGCCACGGAACCAATGTTCATCTCTAATTCTGACACCAACGCAGAAGTCTCCACTGGTAGACGCCTGCATGTACCACTTGTTTAGCAGGAACATTTGCATCCCTAGATCAGATAAGGCTTGAGGGTTGTATAGACTCTGGCCTAGTACAAATTTTTTCTTCCAAATATCAACCTCTGCCGCACTCTCAATGTTTCCATCACCAAACATCTGGTAAAGGTCAAGACCAGTCTCATCAAGAAATTCACCAAGGTGATCCAAATCGACATCCGGAGGTATGTTTGCCTGATGCATTAATCCTAAATTCGAACCATATTCATTACCAACAACTAGCGGGGGGATTGATTGGTGCGCTTGTTGTTTGAGTTGGGCAACTGCTTTCCCTGCCCGCTTCTTTTTCTGTGCCGCCTCAATTGACTTGGTGAGAGTGCAGTCATAGTCCGATAACGTTGATTTGGATGGCTTACGAGATTCCCGCTATTGTTGTTGGTAAGAAGTCACCTTTTTTCTTATAATATCTGGAGCTATGAAGAAGTACGGTTTCTCCGGGTTTCTCCTTGCTTCTTGATTCATTTTAAGTTTGTCATAGAATCTAGACATGTCTTTTTTATATGCATCAGTTCCTTCTTCCTTCTCTTCAGATATTATTTTGGGAATAGCCCTTGGTTTCACGGTGGCTTTCTTTGCAGGCGGGGACTGGTTCTTCGTTTGAGGGGCTGGCCTCTTGCTAGGCTTCTTGGTAGGCGGGGGCAGGGGAGGCGTTGGAGACCTCCTTGGAGGTGTTGGCAGCGGCGTTGGAGACCTCCTTGGAGGTGGCGGCTGCGGCGTTGGAGACCTCCTTGGAGATGGTGTGGATGCAGCCTCGCCTTCCAACACAATGTCATCGTATAGAGCACTATGATGATCTGGCGATTGAACAATTGGATTTAGGTTGGGGGAGGATCTGCTACAAAAAAAGGAATGACATATTATTATGAGCAGATTGTTAATTATTTAAGCCAATACAAATAAATGATGTAGTGTTTTCATCCGCACGTACCTATGGTGAGGTAGTTCAGGAGGAGGTGGAGCCGACATCCCTGGAATGATGATGTAGCGCTTGCGCATAGAATGAATGTCTTCTCCGCTTCTCCTAGAGTCTTCTTGCCATCACCTCCAGGAATGTCAAGAGGCAAATCACTAAAACCTTTTTTAGCTTTATCTACCAAGATGGTAGCATATCCTTCTTGGATTAAATTCCCATGAATCCTTGGTGTCTTGGTTCAGTCGATAGGATTAACAAGACCGATAGCCACCTTGATTGTGGAATTCTCCTTCAAAATGTGTAGCTCACACGTTGTACAAGGTTCAGTGATGTCATCCACAGGGAAGCGCAGTCCTATGTCCCCTTGATTTGGTATCTCCGTGGAAGCGCAGCTGCTTTTCAACTGAATAGATTGGCTAATGTTGATTCCTAGCTCTGATGCCTGCTTGCTTGCACTCACTGCTATTTGCACTTGTCTTCTAATTTCCTCCTGCATTCTCGCTTCAAGGTTTTTCCCCGCTCCTGTGCTTCACGCACCGCTTCCTCCAACCTCTAGAGCCGATGTGCCTCTTCTTCCTTCTTTCTCTGGCGACTTCTATAGGAAGGTCTGTCCTGAGGGAATCCATGCTCCCACGAGACACTTCCTTTGCCTCTAGTTCGGCCACCATGTTCAATAGTCCCGATGGCGTATGTCAGCTCATCCTTCTCTCTGTTGGGCCTGAACGCACCACTAGCAGTAGCTCTCTGAGCATAAAACAATCTTTCTGCTGCTTCTTGCAGTCTTGCGCCATAAACGCACTTCCCTGTCTCCTGGTCCAGTGTTCCCCCATGAGCGAAAAACCAATTCTTTGCACGTTCTCCCCACTCGAGTGATTCTGGTCTGATACCCTTGGCAAGAAGGTCTGCTTCCATTTTGTTCCACTTCTTAATGGCAGTCAGGTAGCCACCTGATCCCAAGTTATGGTGGTATGTCTTCTGTTGGGCATTACATTGGTTCTTTATCACCCAACTCACACCCTCTTCTAAAGTCTTGTACTGTACAAACTCATCCCAATAGGGCCTCTGCTTTAAGATCAGGCCTGGGACAGTAAAATCTAGTGCTATGTTCTTCTTGACATACGTCGTGTATAGGTGTTTCTTCCAAGTCTGAAACTGGGTGGCCATCTTCTTCATTGCCCAATCCCTAACTCGCTCCTTCAATTCATCACCATCTATTATATCATCATAACCATTTGTTTGGAGCATGAAATGTACCAAGACATCTTTCCAAATTAATGCCTTGTCATGATCGGAGACAAAACTAATATGAGGAGCATTGGTCTTCTTCTTCCATTCACGGGTACTAATCGGGAGCCAGTCCCATACAAGGTAACCACAGTGGTGCACAAATTTCATTTTATTCGTCCCCCCCTGGTTCTCCTGTATCCACATTGAACTCCGAGATGATGAAGCGGCCCTCCAATGGCTTTTTGGGACCTCGAACATTTTTACTCTTCGTTGTAGTTGTTGATGTCGATCTAGAGGGCTACAAAACATAAACATTATTTTTAATGTCATGAGCACATATAAGACATATGATAATATATATAGCTAATAATAAAAAATATATACTTGGCCAATATGTTGTTGCTCATTTTGTTCAAGAGCTAAGTACTGACTCCCATCATCTACATCCTCTTGCACGTTATTTTTAGCACCATCATTGCCGGCAACTTGAGTGCCAGTGTTGATCAAATTCATCATCAACTCCTCCTCATCCATGTTTCTCGGGTCGGCCATCTAGCTTCAAAAAACAAAACCAATATATAGTACGTCAAATCTTTGCTTACATGCATAAAATCTATGAACAATATGCATTATTAAATCTTGCCCCTCGGCCACGGATGCAATTCGCCACACTAGGGCGAACTACGTCGGTACTAGGGCGAATTAGGGCTATACATAAACGGCCGAGGGCAAATTGCGTCGGTGACTAGGGCGAACCACGTCGGTGACATCAATAGCGCGGTTCGCCCTGGTGTGATTGTTTAGCATTAACGATAACGATAATACGAATGTTGATCAACTAGGCCACGAGAAAGGGCGGTGTGACAAGAGTAGCGGTGCTCCACTCCGCCGTATATATGTCTGTACACATGGGTGAACGAGGGCGGCGGTGCTCCACCGTATACATAGAAACGCATGGGCGAACGAGGGCGGCGGTGCTCCACGACGTATATATACATGCATATGAATACAAATGACATATATATACGTGTCGGCGTGGTGGCCGGTGTGCTGACGACGACGACGTGAGACGGGCCGGCGTGCTGACGACGACGACGATGTGAGGCGGGCCAGGGCGGTGTCGGTGCGTGATGTTGTGATCCTATGTACCATGTGAACCATGTAGTCATTCATCATATGAGAAAATTCTGTGTTGATAATGTAAGTATAAGTCATTATGAAATGTAAGTATATGTGTCTTATTGCTAATATAACCATTACTATTTCCAAAATGATAAGAATTTATTTTCTTCTTCTACAGGCGATCTCTGATGCTATGATATAAAGTTTGAAGATAGTCTTCCCGGAAAAAATATGTAATGCTCATATTACTTTAGCAACATTAATATATTATATCTGTATATTCAAAGTTCACAAATGAAGAAATGTTGAAGTTTTTCTTCATTGTCTGTAGCCATACATGCAAGTCCAACCAAAACTTCTTACATCATCACATGTGATATTTTTTATAAACTAAAAAACGCTTAGTTTACAAACTGGGTATCCAAATTGAGTTCCTATTTGACCATTATATATCCTACAACAAATCCTTCAAAAAAAAGACCCTACATGAATATATTTGGATAAAATTTTGTTAACAAACATTGATCTATGAAGATAGAAAAAATTCTTCTATTGAGCAAAGGTAGTGTTCTAGATTCATGAAACAATATTCAGTTTCTAGCCACCGTCTGAGAATGTACAAAGAGATCGACGAACATATCACCTCGAGCTCGGCAGTGGAGGGCCTCAGGCGCGGTGGAGGGCCACGGGCGCGGTGGAGGGCCTCGGGCGCGGTGGAGGGCCACAGGCGCGCGCGGAGGAGGGGCACGGGCGCACGCGGTGGAGGCCGCACGAGGAAGAAGAGGGTGGCGGTGTCACGGAAGGCGAACGGACGGCGGCGCGAGGAAGAAGAGGGCGGCGGTGTTTGACGAGGAAGAAGACGAGCGGATCGATCTGCGCCAGGCGCTGGAGGTTATATATAAGAGAGAATTACTCCCGGTGCCAGCCACCAACTGGGAGTAAAAACCCTTTACTCCCGGTGCGTATTACCAACCTGGAGTAAAGGTCTCTTTACTCCCGGTGCGTGTTACCAACCGGGAGTAAAGGTATACCTTTACTCCCGGTTTGTAACACGCACTGGGAGTAATGGTTTTTTTTGGCGGGCCACAAAACTGCAGCCCACCATTACTTTCGGGTGGGCTTCCCACCCGGGAGTAAAGGTGGCCTGCAGTTTCGTTTCCCGCCTGTTTTAAGCAATAGTCTTGTTAAATACAATAGAAATGCAATAGTTTTTGTTAAATACATAGTAAATTAAATAAAAGACATAAAATTATTTTGTTAAAAATATGGATTTTCTTTTTGTTTATTGCACATAGAAAAAATCTATAACCTAACTTTTTTTATTTTTTGTTAGAATTATAAAACATAATGTAACTAATATTTATTATTTCGTTAATGCAAAAATATAGTGTTTAATTAAAATTATTAAAACTATTGGTTTTGGACAGAAAATTTGTTTTCACATCATTTTATCGTTAATATTTTAATTTTTCATCACTCAGTATCCTAATTTACCTTTTTTAGAGAGAAATCCCATCAAATCAAACATTGATTTATTTGAAACATGACATAATAAACATCAGAATTCACAATTATTATATCAGCTGGGTGTCTCAATATATTGTCTACCTTACGGTCTTCTTTGTGCCATCGTAACAATTTTGCATTTTCTTTGTTTCTGAACAGACGTTTCAAGCGTGGTATTATAGGAGCATACCACATAACCTTAGCAGGGATTTTCTTACGCGGACGTTCGCCCTCAACATCACCAGGGTCATCTCGCCTGATCTTATACCGCGACGCATGGCATACCGGGCATGCATCTAATTTCTCGTACTCTTTACCACGGTACAGAATGCAGTCATTAGGACATGCATGTATCTTCTCTATTTCTAGCCCCATAGGACAGATAACTTGTTTTGCTTCGTAGGTAGTGGCGGGCAATTCATTGTACTTCGGAAGCATCTTCTTTTAGATTTTTAGAAACTCTCCAAATCCCTTGTTAGATACACCATTCTTTGCCTTCCATTGCAGCAATTCTAGTGTGGTTCCCAACTTTTTCTGCCCTGCATCACAAGTTGGGTACAATAATTTCTTGTGATCTTCTAGCATCCGCTCGAACTTGATCTTCTCCTTTTCACTTTCACATTCTCTTTGTGCATCACGAATGACCTGAGAAAGATCATCAGCCGACTCATCTTCTGTGGCTACCTCTTCTTCAGCTTCTCCCATTGCAGTATCATTGAAGCACGCACCATCAGGAATAATATCATTGTCGTCTCATTATTCTTCTTCACCTTCTTCCATTACAACACCGGTTTCTCCGTGCTTTGTCCAACAAATATAGTTTGGCATGAAACGTGACTTGAACAAGTGTGAATGAAGAGTCCTTGAGCAAGGATATTCCACCGTATTCTTACATATGGCACATGGGCAGCAAATGAAACCGTCGCGTTTGTTTGCCTCGGCCGCACGTAACAAAGAATGCACGCCGTCAATGAACTCTTGGAGCGGCGATCAGCATTATACATCCAATGACGGCTCATCTGCATTAAATGACATAAATATCATATTAAAACCTAGATCATAATTAATTATTTATACAACATGCGTGCCACCACAAAAGATACAAATTTATGAAAGCATCGCTACAATGTAGACAATCCCAACTACCACTAAAAGAACTAAAGCTAAAATACATTTTAGGAGCACAAGGATTTCGCGACCAATCTCAACTAAAACAGACAGATTCCCCGATTGTGCAACATCTTTGGGCTTCTTCGACTGGATCACTGCCTCATTAGCCGCCGTATCTGCCTGTTGTGCAAGATATTTTTGCACGAGTTCAACATACTCTTCCTCCCAGTAGAAGCCTAAACATCATCCACTGCCATCCCACTAAAATTAAAACAAAAAATTAGAACTTTAATCACAACCATCATGAAAATAGGTATAAACTAACCATAATCATTAAATACGATAAAATAACTCACATTGCGATCCGGACACTTGTAGAAGATACGATCCTTGTTGGGACCCTCCTTCTTCACTCGGTACTCCATTACAATCTTCGTCTCATCACGACACTTGCCGCATGGAATGAGAGGGAGGCCCGGCCTAAGTCACTTTGGAAACCCATGAGAGGCCGAGGACCCAGAAACAGTTGCCATCTACTCTCTATACTCATGTTTTAATACACTATAAATTTCTCCTTTTATAAACAAATAAAATTAAGAAACTATAAAATTATCTAGATCTCTATACTCATTTTTTAATACATTATAGCTCAAAAACATGTTTTAATAAATAACCATCCGTACTAGTTGACCTTGCTTATGTGATCATCTCGGCGAGCATTTCTCCACCGGACGGCACCGTACTTGGTCAAGGAAGAGCTCCGATTCTACGAGGAAGGGAACACGGTCTTCCACGACCGTTGTCGCTCTCCCTCGTAGAATCAAAGCTCCTTCTTGATATCCGTTACCGCTCGGCAGAGAACATGATCGCCGAGATGAACACGGTCCGCAAGTTCAACTAGTACGGATTTTCTATAATTTTCTAACTATTTTCTAGGTTTATATTTATATATACTACGTTTAGGTACGGTGATTGACAGACTACTGCGGCGATATCGGGACAACCTTGCTTACGTGATCATCTCGGCGAGCATTTCTCCACCGGACGGCACCGTACTTGGTCAAGGAAGAGCTCCGATTCTACGAGGAAGGGAACACGGTCTTCCTCGACCGTTGTCGCTCTCCCTCATAGAATCAAAGCTCCTTGATGTCCGTTACCGCTCGGCAGAGAACATGCTCGCCGAGCTAAACACGGTCCGCAAGTTCAACTAGTACGGATTTGCTATAATTTTCTAACTATTTTCTAAGTTTATATTTATATATACTTTAACCTTCTTTCATGTAAATATGCAAGCTTAAAGTGATTTTGAGCTCAAATTGCTTACAAATGAAAAAAAACCACAATAAAGAACCATAAATATATATAGTGAACAAAATGGCATAAGAAAATGGTGAAAAATGAGAGTATGAGATTGGTAACCTTTACAACTGAAGAATCGATAGAGGAATCGAAGAAATCGATGGAGGAATCGAAGAATGGATGGGGGAACAATGGAGGGAGGGAGGAAGCAAGAACACTAGTGCAGTGAGCTTCAAAATATGCTGAGCTCGGGCTCAGGGAGGAAGAAGGAGACGGCCGATATATAAAGGGAGAACATTTAGTCCTGGTTGGTGGATCCAACTGGGACTAAAGGTAACTTTCCAACCCCGGGCGCAGCCACGGCCCGGGAGTAGACTTTTACTCCCGGTTGGATCCACCAACCGGGAGTAAAAGTATACCTTTAGTCCCGGTTGGTGGCTCCAACCAGGACTAAAGGCCCCTGCCACCTCTGTCTGGCGCAGTAGCCGTTGGGCAGGGACCTTTAGTCCCGGTTGGAGCCTCCAACCGGGACTAAAGGTATTTCTAGTCCCGGGGGCAAAAACATCCGGGACTAGAGCCTATTTTGACCGAGGATCAAAGGTCTGTTCTCTACTAGTGTTCTTAAGGCTTGTCAGCACTACGACACAGTGCGCACCACCCTCGCCTCCCTGCTTCCCGTCTCCTTGGTGGGCCAAGGACATCTTCCCATTGTTGCGTGTGCGGCAGGGACACTCGCGGTGTGCGTGGTGGCATCCAGCATCAGCGAGGACGCCCCTATGCCATCACTGGCGCTTTTCTTTGGGACAAGCATCCTTTATAGGGGGCTCTAGCGGGCCGTGGTGGGTGGGCTGCTAGCTTCAAGTCAAGGCGAAAGCTTTGATGATGATGTTTGCAGATGTGGGTTCCTTGTTGGAGATGTCCTTTTAGTTTCTCTTCTCTTACGATGGTGGGATTTGTAGATGAAAAGCTTTCCATAGTGGGCTAGCATCGTCGGCTGCTTTAGCTTCATTTCCTTTCTGAGGGTGTTGCTAGGCTCTTCCAACTCCGTTGTTTCGTTTCTACTGTCTGTCGTCTAGACATGGCGGTGCTCCAACTTGTGTTGATGGTGGTGCTTGGTAACACATTGAAGTTTTTAGTTGTGCTCGGTGTTGGTTTGTCTGAGTAAGTTGGTTTGCCAATTGGTTTTGGGTTGAGATGTTCTGAGTTGCTTTAGTTGTTAGCTAGATGTCAGTGGAGTTGAGTTGCTAGTTGGGTCGTTTTAACGTTTGATCACGTTGGCTCAAGGTTGAGTAAGTAATGGCATGAAGTTGTTAGTTGTTTGGTCATTGTTCTAGAGTTGTGTGGGAGAAGTGGCACACTCTCTTGGTTGTATGTTTTTTTGGCGCAGTTTTTCACTTAAAAATTTTGGCAGAGATTTTTTTTCTCCGTCAAATACAAATCTCGGCTAAGATTTTTGCCGTTTTTTGAAAAAGAATCCGCTTTTCATGGAAAAGGGTACATTCCGGTTCGGAAGAAAGAAAAGAAAAGAAAATGGATCCGGAGTGGTGAATCTGGCCGAACTCGCTAGGCGTAAGAGGCGGGAAGAAGTAGGGGACTTGGCCTTGTCTCCGCCCCTGATGCGGTGTGCCGTGTGCCTCTTCAGGAGCGCGAAGCAATGGGCAGCTCTGAGAACCCCGCCGACTCCGAGAAGAATTCGAGTCCGATGACGGTCGTTCAGAGGTAATTCGAGCCAACCGACGCATTGTATAAAAGCCCCCATCCGTGGTTTGCCAAAACTCGCCCCGCGAGACCGCAACTCCACAACTCCACCTGCCCAGCCCAGATACGCATCTGTGATTTGCGTCAAACGAATCGAATCTCGTCAAAAACCCTCGCCGCCACGGCCATGGCGACGACGTTGGATTTTGCATCGCCTGGCCCGGTGACCAGGAGCTACCGGCTCATGGTACATCACTACGGGTTCATGAAGGAGCAGTGCCGCAATGGGCAGCCGATCGAGTTTCCCCCTTTCAAGGCTGGGGATTGCTCCTGGTGCATCTACTACTACCCCAACGGCCGCTCCACCTCCAGCGCAGACTACATCTCAATCTTCATTGCCGGCGCTGGCGGCAGAGCAGTCACCGACGAACCTGTCAAGGCACGAGTTAGTTTCACTTTGCTCGATGCTGCTGGGGAACCCGTGCCTGGTCACTCCTGCTCAGGCATATGGGAGTACTCTAAACTAGACTAGTACGGCTGTGATATTTTCATCCACAAGGAGTCTTTGGAGGCGTCGGAGTATCTCGTCGACGACCGCCTCACTATCGAGTGCGTCGTCTCCGTCGAAAGGGCGTACGACTTGCAGCAGCGTCTCTCGTTGGATCCCGACGTCACGTTCCAAGTCGGCGGAGAGGCGTTCAGCGTCCACAGGTGTGTTCTTTCTACCAAGTCGCCGGTGTTGGAGGTGGAGCTCGCAAGAGAGAGCACCTTGGCAGCAGGGGCTTGCTGCATACACATCGACGATATGCTGCCTCAGGTGTTCAAGAGCGTGCTACATTTTGTGCAGTGGCGGACCCAGGATTTTTGCATAGGGTATGTGCCGCAAAAAAAATTCTTATACAATTCAGTAAACCATTTATAATTCGGTAAAACCATATTATAATTCGGTAAAACGACGTCAAATCTTAATATAAATTGTTCAAATGAAATACAAATACTTCGAAATATAACAATAGGAGACTTACAATATTACTTGTTTATCCGCCGCTTTCTCAATGACATGAATGTCTCCATTATATCATCTTCATTAACTTGGAAGAAAATATCCCGTTCAATAAATGTGACTAGACAATCATCCAAAACAGTATCACCTATCTTATTCCTTGACTTTGTTTTCACTATAACCAATGCAGAAAATACCCTTTCAACACTCGCAGTTACCACTGGTAAAAGCAATATCAATTTGAGAAGCAAGTACACCATATCATACACTTTGTGCCTCTTTGTTTCAACAAGCTTAACTGAGAGATCAACAATGTTGTCTAGACCTTGGAACCTAGCATCTTGTCGCATGTCATCAATATAATTATCAAGTTGCAATTCAAGTTTTAACAAATCATTGTTGGAGAAGTCCTTAGGATAAAATTCAGTCAATCTGCGTACCTTCCGTGCATCAAAAGAAGCAAAGGAGTTGGAAGGACGTGTGGCTTTGATGTCATATGGTAGATGATTGATGTCATACGCGGGCGGCTTTGATGCGGGCGGTGGCGGTGATGCTAGCGGGGGCGAGGGCAAATGATCTGCAATTTCTTCAACTTGTACTCTATCTTCTTCTTGATTCTGCTCTTCCACAATATTTTCATCCGGAGGTGGGTCAATAGCAGCCGCCTTCTTTGCTGCTCTCTGAAAAAGGGATCGAATGTCTCCGTTTCTTTTCATAATTCAAGACTCAAGAGTTCCGAAAAAAACACTCGCCAATTAGCAAAACTAACGATCAGAAGAAACCTGGAACTGAGGAAGGATAGGGATGGATGGGGAGTATCACCTGAGGAACTGAGGAAGGACTGTCGATCAGTCTTGCAGGCGATGGCAGCAGTCTAGGGCTCCAGGCCAGGCCAGGCAAAGCGACGGGCGATGGTCAGCTGGTAGGGCGGCGGCGGGCGCGTTGGGCACGGCACCGAGCGATCGAGGTGGGAGCCGGCGCTAGCGCACGCGAAGAGCAGGTAGTCCTGGTACAACGTGTCATAGACGAGGCCCGGGTCTAGCGCGTGCTTGGGCCAGATGTGGCCCGAGCCATAGTCCATGGGCCCCGCGACCGAGCCATCCCCGTTCATTAGTGGGCCGCCTTCCGCGTTGTTGGTCATGGCTGGAATTATGGAACACACAGCATCAGCATGAGCTTACTCGGTTCAGTGTTCTGTTCTCAGAGAGATGCGGCTGCCTTTGATGGCGTGAGATGACGTTTACCACACTACTACAGAATGGACTTGTTGTCCCGGGCGGTAACAGCCTTTAGTCCTGGTTACCGTGCCGGGACAGCGATCCCGGGACTAAAGGTGGAACCTTCAGTCCCGGGTCATCGAGCCGGGACTAAAAAGGGACCTTTAGTCCCGGTTGGTAACACCAACCGGGACTAAAGGCCCTCCAGCCGAGCAAACCTGGCGCACCCTTTAGTCCCGGTTGGTAACTTCACCCTTTAGTCCCGGTTGGTAACCCCAATCGGGACTAAAGGTTCATTTTCTTTTTCTTTTTTTTGTTTAATTTGTTTTCAGTTCAGTTACACGTGTTTGTTTAATATATAATATGTTTTTATGTATGTATTCTATGCTGCTAATATAAATACACGCATGCGTATAATTACATCTAATTCTCATCTTGAGCATTATTATATTCGAATAAAGTATGAAACTATATATATTATAGATATATATATATATGTGTATATATACAACACTTTCATAATCTTGTTCTCGAAAATAACGATATCAATAAACATTTAATTTACATCATTTATTCCTTAGGATCAAAATAGAACTCGCCGTTGGGATTTAGCACTTTTTCTAGAAGATATCCTGCTATTGACTCTTGAACAGCTTTCAGATGGTCTTTTTGCATGACCCTTCGTTTCAACCATTCAGTCTTGCATTTGAAATAAAAGGAAAAGTATTAATACACATATATGTATATATATTCATTTAAAAATAAATAAAAATTGATATATACGTACTCTGAGGACATCTTCAGGAGTTCTTCTTATGTGCGCAGTGATAAATTCACAAACGTAGTATCCACACAAGTTATTACCTGGTTCCTACCGCAAACACCACTGTACGAGAATAAGATTATTCTCATCATCTCACACGTAAATTGAAGTACGATATAGTAATTAAACATGTGGGGAAGTGTATATAGTACAACTTACTGGTATTTCAACTACATTAAGTGGTGCCTTACAATCCTTGCGATGTTGCCGAATAAACTCTTTCCAAACCCTGTGCGACCAATAATGTACGATCGTTAATAAATTATGGCAAAGTCTATTCAATAATAGTTGTGCGCGAGAGATTGAAATTACCCCTATATAATGTCTATCATATCTTGGTATAGTGCCCGTTCTTTTCTCAACGAGTCAAAGATTAGTAACCGACTTGAGTTTAACTCAATGACAATGAGTATCTAGTGAAAACTGCATTGGTTTATACACACACGTACATGCATATATGTTGTATTGATATTACATAAAATGTGTAGACTACATTATTATTAACACTTACTCAAAGTTGTATGGGAAAAGTATTGTTGTCTTGTCGTGTTGCTTCACGAAGAACATCATGATATTCTCCTGTGCTTCAGATACCCATCGCTCCTTGACAATAATACCGGTTTTGAATACGATATAAGGATCAATGAAGCCAACACTGGTGTCTTGTATTCTTTAGAGCTCTGACATCTGGAATCTGTATATAAATATAAGTTACATGTGAGGATAATTATATACACGTACGCATGGAAGTGAGTTTATTAAATAAAAGTAAGAATCACTTACAAACAAAAGGAGCTAATGATTGATTTGTCCAGAGCGTCCATGTGGTATAGTTGATGCAATTCTTCAAAACTAATATGTAAGATGTCATTGCCACGGAAGTAATGATGGTCTCTAAATCTGACAAAGATCCACTGGTTACCCTTGCCACACGCCTGCATGTACCACTTGTTGAGCAAGTACATTTGCGTACCCAATTCATTCAGAGCCGCAGGGTTGTACAGACTTTTGCCATATTTATAAGTCTTCCAGGTATCAACTTCCAGGTTCTGGATTGGAGCTTTGCCCGTCAATTGATCCAAGGTTAAACCAGTATCTTGAAAAAAAGCATTAAGGGCTTGAACCGACACTTCTCCAAAGTTGTCTAGTCGATAGACTTCTATGTTGGAACCATATTGATTAGCAACAAAAGATTTTGCATTGGTTGCTTCTGTTGACCGAGCTGTGGGACATCCTTCCCTGATGCTCTTTTCCTTTTCTTATCTGCATCATGTGACTTCACGAGGGAGCGGTCATAGTCTGATAGTGGCGAAGGCTTATGAAGTTCAATCATCTTTTTCTTGTGAGCATCGACCTTCTGCCTCAGCACCTCTCGTGGTAGGTAAAAGTACGGCTTCTCCTTAAGCTTCGCTTGACTCTTCTTTTTGGTATCTATAAAAAAAATCTTTCACTTTTTTGTCTTCTTCAGCTGCTATTTGCTCATCAGTCTTTTCAGAAAGTATTTATTGAGAAATAACTCTTTTTCTCGGGGTCTTCTTTGCCGCCGGGACCTTAGACGTCTTTGTAGTGCGTCGCTGTGGAGGGGGTGGGGGCGGTGTTGGAGACCGGCGTGGAGGCGATGTGGCCGATGTTGGTGGAGACCGGCGTGGAGGCGTTGGAGATCGTTGTGGAGGCAGTGGGGCCGGTGTAGGAGTTGGAGATCGTTGTGGAGGCGATGGGGCCAGTGTAGGAGTTGGCGATCGCCGTGGGGATGAAGTCGTCTTGCCCCCCGCGACGCTGTGATGAGATGGGGAATGAATGATTAGGCTAGGCTGGGGGGGAGACCCTGCTACAAAAACAAGTTGTGTGTCAATTATTTTTTAAGCCAATAGAAAATTAATGGAAAATAATATTTCATTCACTTTTATTCGTACCTAGGGTGAGGTAGGGGAAGCGGTGGCGCCCTAGGAATGATGATGAAGCGTTTGCGCCATTGAATAAATGTCTTCTCTGCTTCTCCTAGTGTCTTCTCCCCATCACCGCCTTCAATGTCAAGAGGAACATTGCTGTAACCTTTGAGCACTCTATCGACCGAGACGCTAGCATATCCAGGTTGAATAACTGACCCATGGATTCTTGGTGTCTTCGTTCGGTCTATTGGAGATACAACCCCGACAGCCACCATGATTGATGCATTATTACCATCTGGAATGTGCAGCTCACATGTTGTTAGAGGCTCGGTAATGTCATCATCAGGGAAGCGCAACCCAGCGTCGTCTTGAATAACTGGCAGCTCCGTAGAAGCACAACTGCTTTTCATCTGACCAACGGGGCTAATGGTGACTCCTGGCGTTGATTGCGATTGCATTTGACTCATTGCTAGCTACACTTGCCTCTTGATCTCCTCCTGCATTCTTGCCTTAAGAGATTTTTCTCGTTCACGTGATTCAAGCAATGCTTGTCGTGACTCATCAACAAATTGCTCCAATGCATGGATTCGTTCTACCTCCTCATCCTTCTTTCTCTGGCGGTTTCTATAGGTATCCTTGTCTGCTGGGAATGCGTGTAGCCACGGAACCGCCCCATAGCCTCTTGTTCGACCACCGTGTTCGGGATTCTCTAGGGCATATGTCAATTCATCCTTCTCTCTGTTGGGCTTGAAAACACCACTATCAGCTTCTTTCCTAGCACGAGCTAGTCTCTGTGTTGCTCTCTCAATTTTTTGGCCGAAAATTAGCTTGCCAGTGTCTGGGTCTAGGCTTCCCCCATGAGCGTAGAACCAATTCTTCGCGCATTGAGGCTAGTTCTTCTCTATTGTTTTAGGTATGATTCCCTTGGCAGTAATCTCTGCTTCTAGGTTCTGCCACTTGGGAATAGCACTCTTATAACCACCTGATCCCATGCGATGATGGTATTGCTTCTGTCGGGCATTCTGTCGATTCCTCATCACACATTCCTCACTGTCTTAGGATGTCTTGTATTCTACGAAGGCATCCCAATGGGACTCCAACTTGACAAACGCCTTACTATTGAAATTTGGCGTAGCATTCTTCAAGATAAACTTTTTATACAATGTCTTCTTCCAACTCTAGAACAATGTTGCCATCTTCTTCATTATCCAATCCCTCACTAGCTCCTTCAAAGCATCATCTGCTTGTAATGTGAAATGCTGAGTGATATCTCTCCAAGCTAGGTTCTTGTCACGATCAGATACAAAACTAACATTAGGAGCGGATATCTTCTGCTTCCATTCACGAGCACTAACTGGGATCCTATCCCTTACAAAGAACCCACATTGATTGACATATGTCTGAGCATGTGGTCCCAATGGTTTGCCGGTGTCGGTGTCGAATTCTGATATTATGAAACGGCCCTCTAATGGTTTTTTTGGCCCTCGAACTTTCCTACTTTTGTCGGTGGTTGATGTAGATCTAGAGACCGGCTACATGAGTAGAAACACAACGATTAACAACAAATATACGTACACATGCATCTATAAGATATGATAGATAATCTAATATACCTCGCCAGTATTTTCTTGCGCGACAATTTGTTGATCTTCAACCACCGGCAAATTCAGGATATCCTCATAATCAGCAAAGTACTGACTCGTGTCATCTACATCCACATTGGTGCCGGCATTGATAATATCCGCCATTATGTCATCACTCAAGTTATCATCCGGAGCAGCCATTTGTATCTTCAAGATAACACATAGATAGAATTACTATGGTACATAACATAAGTACATGTGATAACACATATAGAATTACTAAATCTAATTAAATATAATAACACATAATATTTCATCAACATGGAAATAAGTACATGTATATATATACACATAGAATGATACAATATATTTTCTCTCTCTCTCAACACATAGAAATAAGTGCATATGTCTATATCTCTAGATATGCATGTGATACACATAGAATGTCTCTCTAGATACAATTTTCTCTCTCTCTCAACACATGAAAATAAGTACATGTATATATACATATAGAAATAATTAAGTACATATGTATACATATAGAATCTCTATCTAGATATATAATATATATAGAGAGATAGAATATATAATTACTAAATCCAATTAAATAAATCTAACATGAAATTAGATAAACTAGTAATAGATAATACATTTTACATATATCAAAAACTATAATAAAAAACTATCTAAATAAACTATCTAAATAAAATACTAATTAAATTTTAATACATTTAAATCTAATATATCAAAAACTATCTAAAAATAACTAAAAAACTAACAATAAACTACATGTACTTATTTTAATCTAACATACAACCGAGACTTTGTAAAAAAAATCTAAAAAACATGGCCGATCGAGAGCAGCAGATCATATCGAGTTCGACGGAGGCCGTACGGCATGGGCGCGCGGGAAGCGTCGGCGACGGAGGGTGGGGTCGGGTGCGGCGGCGGAGACGGGATGCGGCGATGCGGGCCTGGAGAATGGCGCGGCCGGGCGCGGCAGAGACGAGCTCGACGACGGCGGATGCCGCGGCCAGGCGGGGCTGAGCGACAGAGGCGAGATCGAAGATGAACAGAACAGACGTTCGATATATATAGCCCGCGACCCTTTAGTCCCGGCTGGTAACACCAGCCGGGACTAAAGGGCATTTAGCTCGGCTGGTAATACCAACCGGGACTAAAGGTCCAACCCTTTAGTCCCGGTTGGTCTTACCAGCCGGGACTAAATGCCCTTTAGTCCCGGCTGGTGTTACCAACCGGGACTAAAGGTATTTTTTTGGCGGGCACCGAATTTGCCGCCCACCCTTTAGTCCCGGTTCTTGGTCTGAGTTGGGACTGAAACCTGAAAATTTTGCCAACCCGCCCGCGTAATTGGAAAGTTCTGGGATTTTGATTTTGTTTAATACTAGGTTAATCAATTAATTCCATAGCAACTTCAATACTTTGCATTATTTATTTTAAAAAATACTATTGATTAACTAATTATTTATTGTAAATAGGAAAATTTTGTAACCTAAAGTTTTTAATTTCTTTTATGAATATAGAATATAAATGTTACTAATACTAAGTATTTTGTTAATGCAAAAATATATTTGTAACTTAAAATTAATAAAACTAATATTATTCGATAGGAAATTGTACATCCAATGGCGTGACATAATCTGTATTACACGACAAATTATGAAAATCTTGAACATAATTTAGTATTTTATTACACAACATAAATAACACACACACGGTTGATTAATTAACTAAGTCTGGCTACAACGTAAGCAATCCTAACTATCACTAAACAAACTAAAACTACAATGCGCTTCAGTAACATAATTATTTCGTGATCGTACGCAACTAAAATAGACAAATCATTCTTCTGTTGAATATCAATAAGCTTCTCCTGCTGGCTCACTGCCTCATCAGCAGCAGCCGCTACCTCAAGCGCACCCAAATTCTGCACGTATGTAGCATAATCTTCCTCCCAGTACCAACCATCGCATCCATTGCCCTCCCACTGTAATTAAAGCCAAAAAATATTTAGTCAAAAATATTCAAGAAAAGCAGGTCAATTAGCCATACAGATAAAATGCGTAAGAAACTCACATCGCAATCCGGGCACTTGTAGAAAACACGACCCTTGTTGGGTCCCTGTCTCTTGACTCGGTACTCCATCATAATCTTCTGCTTACACTTGCCGCAGATAATGAGAGGGAGTTCTGGCCTCAGTCGTTTCGCAACCGAATGAGAGGCCGATGATCCAGTACCAGTTGTCATCTATTTTCTATACTTATTTTTGCAAACCAGTGTAAATTTCATATTTTTTAAAATGATATATTTAAACAAAACTAGTACGGATTTCACATGTTTCAATAAATAACCATCCGTACTAGTTGACCTTGCTTACGTGATCATCTCGGCCAGCATTTCTCCACCGGACGGCACCGTACTTGGCCAAGGAAGAGCTCCGATTCTACGAGAAAGGGAACACGGTCTTCCACGACCGTTGCCGCTCTCCCTCGTAGCATCAAAGTTCCTCCTTGACGTCCGTTACCGCTCGGCAGAGAACATGTTGGCCGAGCTGAACACGGTCCGCAAGTTCAACTAGTACGGATTTTCTATAATTTTCTAACTATTTACTAAGTTTTTCATTTCATGGAAAATTTAATTCTAAAAAAAGGCATGATTTCTAAGTAGTTCATTTCATGGAAAAAATAATTCTAAGTGACCTGCTCGATATCGGCGAGCTCGCGGACGTTTAGGTTGCCGAGGATAGTAACATTTGTAGATCTGAAGTTATCAAATATCCATCAAATTATAGCTCAAAAACATGTTTCAATAAATGACCATCCGTACTAGTTGACCTTTCTTACGTGATCAACTCGGCGAGCATTTCTCCACCGGACGGCACCGTACTTGGCCAAGGAAGAGCTCTGATTCTACGAGAAAGGGAACACGGTCTTCCACGATAGTTGCCGCTCTCCCTCGTAGAATCAAAGCTCCGCCTTGACATCCGTTACCGCTCGGCAGAGAACATGCTCGCCGACCTGAACACGGTCCGCAAGTTCAACTAGTACGAATTTTCTACAATTTTCTAACTAAGTTTTTCATTTCATGGAAAATTTAATTCTAAAAAATAAAAGGCATGATTTCTAAGTATTTCATTTCATGAAAAAAATAATTCTAAGTGACCTGCTCGACATCGGCGAGCTCGTTGACGTTTAGGTTGCCGAGGATAGTAACATTTGTAGATGACATTTGTGGGTCCGAAGTTATCAAATATCCATCAAATTATAGCTCAAAAACATGTTTCAATAAATAACCATCCGTACTAGTTGACCTTGCTTACGTGATCATCTCGGTGAGCATTTCTCCACCGGACGGCACCGTACTTGCTAAGGAAGACCTCTGATTCTACGAGAAAGGGAACATGGTCTTCTACGACCGTTGTCGCTCTCCCTCGTAGAATCAAAGCTCCTCCTTGACGTCCGTTACCGCTCGGCAGAGAACATGATTGCCGAGCTGAACACGGTCCGCAAGTTCAACTAGTACAGATTTTCTACAATTTTCTAACTATTTTCTAAGTTTTTCATTTCATGGAAAAATTAATTCTAAGATCACGTAAGCCACCGGGGACGAGGATGGCGCGTGCTCCAGCGAGGACGAGCGAGGCGTGATTTTGATGAACTAATTTAACTTTTGTTTATCCAAACATATATGCAAATCATCATGTGATTTTGAGCTAAAAATGACATATAAAATCATAATAAAGTCCAACATATAAAGTTACACATGCATCTACATCGCAAAATGAGATAAGCTACTGATAAAACATAAGAGGATTAAGTTTGTTACCTCCAAAATCGAAGAGCAACACCAATGGAGGGGGAGAGAGCAAGAACAACAGCAAGCAGAAGAACAGAGGCAGTGAGTTTGAATGGAATGGCTCGGGCTCGGGGAGGAAGAAATGAGCTGGATTATAGGCCGGGATAATTAGTCCCGGTTAGGGGTCCAAACTGGGACTAAAGATTAATCTTTATTCCCGGGGAATTACCCAAACCGGGACTAAAAGCTTTAGTCCCGGTTGGTATTACGAACCGGGACTAAACCTTTAGTCCCGGTTGGTAATACTAGCCGGGACTAAAGATCCCTGCCCCGCGGACGGTCGTTGGGCAGGGACCTTTAGTCCCGGTTGGTATTACCAACCGGGACTAAAGGGTCCTTTAGTCCCGGGGGCAAAAAATGCCGAGGCTAATGCTAATTTGGGACATCGTTCTAAAGTCTGTTCTCTAGTAGTGCCAGTGGTCATGATGGTCGATCGGATTGCCCGTGTTGTAGAAGGCCGGCATGATGTATGGTTGATGGGTGGCCCACAGGGTGGTCGGTGGACCACCCTGACCACCCACTAGGTCTGCCACTGATTTTGTGTACACAGATTCGTTGCCGGAGATGACGACGGGGCCAGACGAAGAGTCGATCATGGCTGAGCATTTGCTGGTAGCCGCGGACAGGTTCGACATGCAGGAGCTCAAGCTGATTTGCGAGGAGATACTGAGCAGTGACATCAATGTGAATACTGTCACAAAGACATTGGGACTGGCTGTACAACACCACTGCCATATGCTTAGGGACGCCTGCATTGAGTTTCTTGGAGATCCTCCTGTACTCGAGGCGGTCATGGCGACCAACCATGACATACTCGAGCTTGTGGCTAAAAATTGCCCTATGCTTTTGAAGGAGATGTGGGCGTATGAGGATGACCCAATGCAAGATGAGTTGGCCATGTGCTTTTGAGGAATTTGCTGGCAGAAATATCTCGTAAACTACTATGTGCGTTTGCTTACAAAATTAAGAAGTGGTCTGCTGGACGGGTGAGCTTACAAAGAAGTGAGCTTTAATTTCTGAGGAATGTATTAAGTTGGAGATCGTCAGATCGAGACCTCACTATAAGTATTAGGGTTCTTGGTGATATATGTATCTGTAAAGTTCTGTATCCTTTCCCTTGAGTGGTGGAATTCTTCAGACGACGGGTGCAAGAAAATAATCTTTTTATTTTCTAATGTCATGTGCAATTATTTCTCATTTAGTTATCAATAACTTCACAATTTATTATTATTGAGTAATCATCATGTTATTTTGTATGTTGCAAACACTGTTGGAACAACCCAGCCTATGTATAAAATAACAAATTAGCACAAAGTGCACAGAAAAAAATTAGTGTCTCGAAGCCATCAATAATTGCCAGTAATAAGCAGAATGATACTGAGCGTTTGCTGGCAGCCGCGGATAGGTTCGACATGCAGGAGCTCAAGCTGATTTGCGAGGAGATACTGAGCAGTGACATCAACGTGAATACTGTCACGAAGAAATTGAGACTGGCTGTACAGCACCAGTGCCATACGCCTAGGGATGCCTGCATTGAGTTCCTTGGAGATCCTCCTGTACTCGAGGCGGTCATGGCGACTGACCATGACATACTCGAGCTTGTGGGTAAAAATTGCCCTATACTATGTACTGATTTTTCAGAGAAAATATTTGAAATGGACTAATTTTTATCTTCGTACCCCCTTACACAAAAAAAGACGCATGTGCATGTTTGTCAAACTTTCTTTTAACGGCCAGCACTCAACATTGCCAACATGATATGGTTATTTCAAGTGGTCCATCAAGCATGGGCTAGAATCTTAGGAGACATAAGCATTACATGTAACATATGTAGTGGGAGGATGAACGGCGGTGGCTGGACCTAGTTAGTATAGATGAATTCATGGTTGGTTAATGGAATTTATTTCTGAAATTTGAGTTCATCTTGTTCTCTGGTCCATTTTTTTTCTTTTTCTAGCTATTTTCCGGCAATTTTTGTGCAAATTCGTTCGTTGCCTTCTATCTACGATTTTGGTTGGGATTTTTAGGGAAATCAGTGCTACAACAGGTGAGGAGATAACCCAATCATCAAATTGTTGAAACCTCTGTGAGATCATGTGATGAAAAATAGGTTTATATGAAATTGGCATTGCAAAGTGATTTGAACTATGGCATAGGTTGATATGCATGTGCTGCTTATATGCTTGTGATAGCATAGTGATTTGGCATTGTTGCATGACATGCTCGTGTGAGATGTTGTGCGGATTGATTTGAGTCAAGTCGTGGACTTGGGCTCGTACGCGATTGTGTGTTTGTTCATGTGCAGGTATTGCTTGAGGCGGAACGTGGTCCATGACGGATTACAACTAGGTTCAAGGAGGAACTGAGGTTTCGGGACTAAGTTCAGGGAGGAACTGAGTCCTATCGGTCAAGGATGTCATGCGGGACGTTCGGGCTAAGAGAACAATGTACGTGAAAGACGATCACTCCATGAGACGTACACGGGAGATGTACGGGCTATGGTGTGGTGTTGGTCTTGGTTGGTGCAGCCAGGACGGTGTTGCTCAAACGTGCGATTAAGGTCGCAGATGTGCAATGGCATACGTATGTGTACGTGATGCCTAGATGGTGTCCAGGTCGGACATGTTTTGGTGCATGCATGAGCCTTGACGATTGGCTGTGCTTGCAAAGAAAGAGTCCATGCTGGATTCGGATAGGGCAGGCAGCTGGTGCCGTGATTGAAGGAGAACCAAGGCTGTTTGGACTTGGTCCTCTGGTGATGCGTGGTTTCCTGGTGCATGTACGGGTGCAACGATGGCTGATGCATTTGGCCGAGTAAACGTGCTGCATGCATGTGGTTTGCGTGCGTGGCTGAGGAGGTGTTGGCTCGGCAGATAAAAGGAGAACGACGAGGAGTTTTGGTCTGGTGCGACGATAGGAGAAGCTGCAGCGCAGAAGAGTTTCCAGCGGCTGTTTTAGGGCTTAGGGATTTTGTGGAGAATCCTTTTGTGGATGCTTGTGTGATGCATCTTGTAAACATCTTAGAGTAATAAAGATCAAGGTTTCATAATTGATGAGCTGGTAATCTCGTTCCTTGCTCATGTTTTGTTCTTTGCTCATGTTTTGTATGCCTAGCTTTTAGTTTTTAGATTGATTTCTTATTCTCAAGAACAGATTTGTTTTGATCCATCTAAAACTGTGCTAGGGAATCAAGCTATTGATCTGAGAAGTTTCGTTGATTAATATTTTAATGATTTTGCATAATCACCAAATTAGGGCTTGATCAATTCTCGTCACCATCAGACAGCGTGTGCTTGTTATTTTTATATCTCGAGTTCTAGACATCCGATTGATGTGATTCCAGTTGGGTTAGCTCAATAATTTCATCTTCTTTGACATACGAAATTGTGAGGTCAGTCGGAACTTTGGTTTTTGGTCGAGATTATTTTTAGTAGAGACACAGTGTTCTGTCCAGAATAGAAAACGAGACTTAAATAGGTTTTGTGTTTAGGGGGATGTTTTAAAATTAGTTTTTGGCTTCCGCAATCATTCACGCTCCCTCTGATTGCCTATCTTTGAGTGATTCAATCCTACAAGTGGTACCAGAGCAGGTTCATTTTCTAATTAATCTTAATCGGTGATTAGAAAACATGTCGACAGATAGGTATTCTACAAAACCTTTTGTGGTGCCCGAGAATGATGAAGTGACAGCAGCGAACATGTCACAAGTGGAGGCTAACAGCAAGGCGACGAACTTTATTATTCAAGGGCTTGGAAAGAGTGACTTTGATCATGTTGTGCATCTCAAATCCGCATATCAGGTATGGAAAGCACTTTGTGATTATCATGAGGGTTCATCTACAATTAAAGAGGTACGTCAAGATATGTAAAAAAAAGATTACATGCGTTTTGGGATGAAACCTAGTGAATCCTTAGATGATTTCTTTGCTCGCTTTAATAAAATTTTAAGTAATCTACGTGCTGTTAATGTTACATATACTGATGCGGAAAATGCACATAAATTACTTGGAGCTTTAGATATGTCCATTTGGGAGATGAAAGTTACATCTATTAGAGAATCTACTGTCATGAGTACACTTACTTTAGATGTTCTCTATTCTAAATTGAAAACTCATGAACTAGATGTCCTTGCTACGAAAAATTAGAATAAATCAATTGCCTTGGCCTCTCAACATAGCATGTCTAATAATGAATCATCTTCATCGAGCTTTGTATTATCATTCTTGTCTTCACTAACCGATGAACAGCTCGAACAACTTCCGGAGGAAGAATTAGCACACTTCTCTACTCGATTTGATAAAGCTTTGCAGAATGTGAGATCAAGAAAAAGCAGAAGTGGAGGTTCTCGGATATGTTTTGAGTGTGGCTCTCTCAAACACATTTGTCCTAAGTGTCCAAAGTATTTAGCAAGAATTGCAAGGGATGAAGAGGACGAGGAAGAAGAAATTGAAACAAGTGACAAGAAGAAGCACACATTGAGGAACAACAAGAAGACGAGCTACCTGAACTGCAAGGTGGTGCATCGTGTTCTTTCAGCTCTTGATCAAGTCAATCTTAGTGATGTGGACACAAACAGTGAGGATGATGCAACTCCCAAAGGTAAGAAAAAAATAATTGGGTTGTGTCTAATGGCAAGCAATAAAAGCTCCATCAACAGTGACATCGATAGCGACAGTGAAGGTAACGAATTAGAACCTCCTTATGATGACTTAGTTTGTGCGGTTGAAAAACTTGGTGCTTTAGTAGATAAAAGAAATAAAAAGATTAAGAAGCATGATGTTTTGATTGAATCTTTACATGCTGAAATTGCAAGGCTTAAAACTTTGATTCCTGATGATGATTCTTGCAAATCTTGTGAATTAGTGTATGCAAAGCTTACTTCATTAAGGAATGTGCATGCTTCTACTTTAGAGCAACTTGAGGCTCAAAAAGATAAAAATGAGAAACATGTTTGTGTTGCTATTGAACCAACTTCTTGTGATAAATGTGAATTGTTTAAGTTGAAGTTGAAAGATGCTGATGTTAGAATAGCACAACTAAAAGATAATTTTGCTATTCGTGCGGTTCCTTCATGCTCAAATTGTGGTAAACAGGATAAATCTAAGAATGTTGTGAAAATTGTACTACCCTTTTGAAATGTATTGATTATTTGCAAGGGAATATGGGAACTAAAGTTTGAATCAAATTTTGGAACAAAAGACTAGCACAAATAAAACTGGTTTAGGTTTTAATCCTTATGCTCATTCTGAGACTCATGCGCCAAATGTTGTTAAACCTCTTGGTATTGGAAAATTTGAGATAGCAAATGAACCTAAAAAGATGGTTTTTAAATCTGCTGGCATTATGTCATCTTCTGTTCAAGTGAATGCAAATGTTGCTTGTACTTCTCAAGTTAAACATAAAGTTAAGTACACTTGTACTCATTGTGGTAAAGATGGACATCTAGTAGATTTTTGCTTTAGACTAGCTAAACAACAAAGGAAACAAAGATCTAAGGCTATATCTAATTTTAGAAGAGCACAATTTGTTCCACGTGAGGTTGTGTCACCTTTCTTTGTGCATAGGGTGAAGCAAACAACTTTTGTTGATAGAAACACAAGTAAATCTAAATCTGATTTTTTCCATAAGAATACTTGTGTTATGCCTACACATGCTTTTAGTCATGTCTCAGTACTGGATTCCTAATAAATGTTTTATGACTAACCCCAGTACAAAGGCCTCGACATCTTGTAGTGCTATGTAGGTTTTTCAGATGCAGGATGGAGAACATGAGCTTAATGGATCTTGGTCTTTTGCTTGATGTAATCAAGACGTGGATTGTTTTCTTCATTTTTGAGATGGCTTTTAAAGGATCATAAAAACATTGTAAGCTATTCTACACTCATGCCTTTACACTTAGATAAATATTTTTGTGGTATGAGTTGAGATGTTTGTTCATATACGAAGATGTACCCCCTAGCATATTCGATCATGTTATATCATATATCATGCTTTTATATACTTTGATCATGATCCATGTTGTTCTTAATTGAATATACCATGATAACTCAACACACATGTATCTCATCATGTCTCTCTTGATTTCATTGGTTATTCACTTTGAGGGGGAGCATGTGGATTTTTGGTGAAAATTCTCTTACTTTTGCTTACGGGGCGGTTTTTGAATCTTTCGAACTCTGAGACAATGGTTATTTTGAGGGGGAGCTTGTGTCTTAAAAAACATTTTTCTTTGTTTTCTTTTACATGGTTCCTATTAGAAGAAAAAAATCAGAAAACTTTGGAAAACTAATGAGCATTATATTTGAGACATATATGCCATTTGAGGCCATGTTTATGCTACAATATAATTGTACCTTCATATCTTACATGTGTGGTGTAGTTTTTGTTGTGACTATTTAAATGGAATGAAAAATTGAGTTAAATCTTGTCATGGTTGAACTTTCTTAGTTACTTTGATTTGCCTCAAAATTGCTGAATAAATATCTATGCTAAATGCAACAAGAAATATGTGAAAGATCTAGGAAATATGCATTGTCGCACTTCTTCTTTACAAGACTGCTTATCATTGCACTTTGATATAAACTTGGAAGAAGTTGTGTGTGACAGAACCGCTTAATCTAATGCCTTCCAGGAGTACTTGTCTTCCATTAGACACTAAGTACTCAAGGGAGAACACCAAATTACGCAGTTCCGTCGAGCACACCCCAAGGGAGAACCCAAAAATCCATATTTTTCCATCAGGATCACAAATAAGAGAATAAAGCTTACATCATTATTAACCATTTCTTACATCACTTTTAATACAACATCAGAGTATAATATTTATTGTTATAACAGCGGAATATGAATATGTTATCAGAGTTATGAACAATTTAATTTAACAGCAAGATATAAACATGTGATCAGAATTATAGCGGAGATAAATATCTATTCATGGCATGATGAAGCATCGATTGACTAACCGTAGTCCGGCGGTGGTTCCCCTTCCGGTCGCAGGCACGACGCCATGCCGTAGATTCACCGCGATCACGGCGAAAACCTGCGCTCCCCAGGTACGTCTCGTCGTTGCTCTTCCGCAGAATCTTGCAAAGTCGCCGACTTTTGCCTCCGTCGTAAGCCGCCTCGCCCCCAGCACGATGAACTTGAAGAGGAGAAGACAGGATTTTGAAGATTTGACGAGGCGGAGGGGCCTAGATGCATATTGTCACCTGCGTTGTGTATTGAAATGTGCGGCTCACGTGCTTCGTCTACCACGCTGGCGCTGCCACGTCGCCTGGAGGCCGCGCCGGATGGGAAATGGGCCTGCGGTGAACAACTTGACAAGTTCAGGGGCTCATTTTCCACGTTTACAAGTTCGTGGACCGAACTGGCACAGGCCGACAAGTTAAAAGGCCGCCAGTGTATTTCACTCAAGTAATAATGATCTGTGTGGATGCTAATAAATGTGCTCTATGGTGGGAAATAATGAGGAAATACCAATTTGTTCTTCTGATCGATTTGATCAATTAGTATTTGTTCTCTTCTTGAACTCATCACTCGAGGACATGATTCCAAATGTGAGAAGCGACTAAGTAAAACCTCACCCTCAACAGGGATGAGGTCATTCTATCCAGCATATGCGCTAGCAATCGAATCACTTGACACCATTACGAAATTAACACCAAACTGTATAGGCAATCTGATACAATATGAGAGGAATTAGAGTTCGGGAAAGGAAAGCAAGCAAGGGGATTGAGCACTAGAAATACACGCGGATGAGCAGTAGAGAGGGGACGGGATTTGAGAAGAGGAAGAACAATGGGAGGGGATAGCCTATTGGCTAGTCTGAATATTTCCATCATTCTCCTATCTAGTTTCCTTTATACTATATATATGTGCTGCTGCCTTGGGCCTGCTTGGACAAGTAATTGACAGCCCCCGCCACAATACCGGCCCAATAGTATATGATCCGTAACATCGTCCTACATAAACAACCAAACAAGATCCGACAGTTGATGCTTAGGTATAGAACACAAAGACCAAACGATAGCCTCTCTACTGGCTTGGACCAGGCAGGCTTATTTTGTTAGCCAGGCCAAGTGGAGAAACACAGCCAAACAAATCCACACAGATCATTTTTGATGGCAAGGTTAGCTTCCAAACTGCAGGTACTGATGATAGGTACAAGAGTTACGAAGGACTGTACTACGTAGAGGTAGTACTATTTTGGGGGAAACAAATGAATGCTGGAATTAAATTATTTCGGGGACTGAGGCAGTATTGGAGAGCTAACGTACCTATAAAATGGACTCTCCATCTCAGTAGTTTACACAAATTACAAAAATGGTTGATGTGGATAAGAACGAAGACATCAGGTAACCAGCATTGCCTGCCTTCTCCATGAGTGGCTTCGGAGAAGCATCATTATTCATTCACATGTTTGAGTTTTGATGATCGAAACACCGCTTTGAGGGTCATTTCGGCATGTGAAGCATCAGGAGACAAGAAGTTAAGCAAATGAGGGGGTCATGCCATTTAATATCTGCCATGTCCACCATAGTGAGGACGACATGTTTGTCTTAGGTGATTACATCATAGTGAGGACGACATGTTTGCCATGTCCATGAAGCTACCCTTCCTCGGGCCTAAGACGAGTCAACATGTTTGTCCTAGGTGATTACAAGGAGCACGAGCTCATAAATTAGAAGACTAGAGTTTCTCTCGGTTTTACCTTCGTTCGAGGAAGTAATGGTCATTGGGCCTTAACACTAACGTCCATGTGCCTGCACTGAGTCACTAATGGAAATTCGAATAGTCCTGTGGGTGATGATTTTTTCTGTGCGTTTTTTCCGGTACTCACAGAAAAATTAGTAATGAAAGTGTGGGTTCTAAAAAAACCAATAGAAAAATATGAAAACCCACAGAATAATTGCATGATTTTTTTGTGCGTGAGAATACACACATGAAAATTACTATTATTCTGTCAGTTTCTTAAAAGAAAGACGCATGGGAAAAAACGTACACGCACAAGAAAATTATTATTATTCTGTTGGTTTTTTAAAAATGCACAGATTAAAATTACACATGCACAGGAAAATCCAATCGACCCACAATGATTTGGTGTCCGCGCTCTCTGTTTTGGCGTTCGCTCTTTTTTTTTTTTTTTTTTTCGTTCGCGTGTTCGCCTGAAAAGAAAATACATTAATTAATATAAAAATAAATAAATAAAAAACAAAAAAGTGCTAACCCTAACCTGCCTGGCCCGCCGCCCCAACACCCTCGCCCGCTCACTCGACCCCAACACCCTCGCCCGCACTCGCTCGACTCACGCACGCGCCGGCCGCCGCAGCAGCACCCACGCAAGCTCGGCTCGACTAGGCACGCGCCGGCCGCCGCCGTTGCAGCAGTTCCGCCGCCGGCTGCCGCCCCCCAAGTTGGTCGCCTCTAGATCCTCGCCCCTCACGCTCCCCGCCGGCCGCCGCCCCCGATTCGGAGCCCTTTCCGTGCGCGGGCCTCTTCGCCGCGGGCTGCTGGCTGCCGCCCCAAGATCTGTCGCCGGTCGCCACCCCGAGATCCGTCCCCGACCGCCCTCTCCCGCACGAGCGGTCCTCCCGTGCGCCGCCGCAGGCCGCCGCTCCCAGGCCCGTGCGATGGGATCTGCCCGGCAAGGCTATGGAGCAACGATGGCGATGGGAGCTCGATTCCGGTGTGAAGAACCTCAATTGAGGTAACGGGGATTTGGATTGGGCACTAAGATACTCGTTTGGGTGGTAGGATCTTGAATCCGGCATTGGGGAACTCGGTTTCAATGGTAGGGTGTTCAATCCGGTGTATCTACACCAGTTCCTCTAAGTCTGAGGCATGGATTAGGGCTCGTGCGTGTATGGTGTGGTGGGGAGGCCGTGGCTTTTGAATGGTTCCTCGTCATTTGATTTGATTTGATACTTGTTTAGTACCTAGATTAGATTTCATATATTTGGAGATTGGAAGTTGCAACTCAAATGGCTGTTGGTCCTGTTAGATACTTGGACAGACTTGTTCAGGAACTGTAGTACTACTACAGAAACCATGTCATATGAGCTGCAGATTTAGTGATTTAAATTTGTTACGATCTTGCTGACATGTGAGTGTGACTGAGTGTTGTTAGAAAAAAATTGTTCAAAAAAAATTATGATTATGTTTTTTGTTGATGCTTCTCAGGGTATATCAAAACTTCAAGGCCATAGAGCTGGAAAGATTTGTATGCAGTGAGTAAGTACCAATCAATTGTTTTTTAAATGTTGGAGTGTTTTTTGCCTTGTTCAGGGTACTGGAGATGCCACGTCAGGTGGAGCTAGTAGGTAGGATGAGTTTTGTGCTTGGATTGCCCTTCTGCGGTCAATTGGTTTCTTAATATTGTTAGCTTAGTTCATCTATGTTCATACCTGATAATGTTCCTCTGCACTTTTTTATTTTGGGAAATGTTACAGCCTCAGCATGTCTTTTCTTCTTCAATTGTTTCTTCTTTTCCACGTAACTTGATTTATCTGAGTCTAGCATGACCTATTGAATCAGTTTGTTGTTACATCATAAGACATGTTTTGTAATTTATGGCTAATTTACAAGTTAAATTCTTGTGCAGGAAAGAACTTTTAGGGCAATCGATGTGGGTCTAAGCGCCCTAAAACAGTATCTGGTCGTAGCTTGTTCTCGAGCATCCTCTGCTGGGTTCAATACTAACAGTTTACCTGAGCTTCTTTTTGCTAACCGGTTTGGTGCCCAATCGGCTGAGGTAATGCTTAAAACCTACCAATCTCATAATTCTGGCATATGGTTATAGCTTAATATTGTTGCTCATTTGTATTTTTGTACCCAAATGAAGTTAATAATCATATAAGAAGCCAATCCTGTAATGCAACACAACGCCACATTTTGTTTCCTCTAAGAGTTGATGGAATGTTAAAGAAGCAGAAGGTTTTGCATAATTTACAGCCTAGGAGGCCTATTCGGCTGGTATTAAAGCCGGCTGATAAGCCAACTGAAGCTGATTTGTTGTGAGAGAAAAACACTGTAGATTCTAGCTGATAAGCCGGCTGATAAGTTCAAGCGAACAGGCCAAGCAGTAATATTGTGTACAAGTTACTCTGTAGGCCTCAATCCATTGTTACACTGTTGGTTGTGATGCAGCACTCTACTTATTCGTTGCACACTTTGCTTTATTTTCCCCCTTTGTTGTCTTCTATGTTTGTAATCTTTAGACATGTATAACAGCTTAAACTTGTTATGTTCAACGAAGCATGCACAAAATTTATGTCACTTTGCCAGCGGCGTCCAGACATCAGTCCTCAAACTGCACAGGTTTAGAAGCCGCTGCAGAACAGCAACCCAAGCCAACCATCCAACAGGCAGTAGATAAACAAGAAACACAAACAGATGTGTCTCGTGCACCAGCTGTAGGAGGGTTTTCAAGGCATCTGAGATATATGTATTTGCATTTGCCGTTTTTTAGTTGTAGAAAGTATATAATAATGTTTTTGAATGTATTGAAGCTGGAACATTTGGACATCATCTTGGAGGGATTTGGAGGAATCTGGAGGAATTTGGATGAATCTGGAGGAATCTGTGAGAGGAAAACACTGTTTCGGATGAAAAAAGAAGTGGATCAAGCTGGGTTTAAGGGCACGCAAACAGGGATGTACCTATGAATGTGCTGGACATTGGGACACCATCTTTATATGTATTCTATTTATTATGTTGTGATGTGTCATGAAATTACTGTATGGACAATATATATTTTAATATGTTGTTGCCACTTTTTCAAAATAAATTATTTTTTTTGTGCGTTTAACTCCTTTTTTTTGTGAGTTCAGCTAGACCGATAGAAAAATACATATTTTCTTCTATGTGTTTATTTCCTTTTTTGTGTGGATATCTGCACAGAAAAATTATGTTTGCGTGTAAGATCGACAGAAAATGAACTGACAGGAAAATTCAATTTTTTTGTTATTATATTTCTGTGGGTTATTTTCTGTTTGGTACACCGTCAAAAAAATATATTTATATTTTTTTATGGGTTTTTGCACATATAGAAGTATTCGAGTTTCTGCACATATAGAAGTATTCGAGTTTTCGGTAGTGTCTCTGTTCGTGGAGATGAAGTTGTCGATGGTTTGCTAGCGTCCCCAATCAGGGTGTGTAAGTGAGACGTCGACCATTCATAGTTGGGTGTCTGGACAGTGTGCTGAGCTAAACCCAATAAGCTGGGACCTCCGAAAAGATTGCCAGATGCTCCAGGAAGACACGACCGCTGTAGGTTAATTGTGTACTTCCTCTGTACCAAAATAAGTGTACATCTCACTTCCCAAGAAGTTAAATTTCTTTAAGTTTGAACAAGTATTATATAAAATAATATCAATATTTGTGTCTAAATAATTTTATTATGAAAGTATATTCCACTATCAAGCTAACGATATTTATTACACATCATAAGTATGAGTATTTTTTAGATATATTTGGTCAAACTTAAATAGATCCGACTCCACCAGTGCTGCTTCGTGTGGAATAGATGGATGGAAGGGGGGAAAATGAGATGACCAGGTGAACACGAACTGGATGGATACCAATATAGATTATTGAACATTAATTTTTTTATCTACTAGGGTAATAGATGTACATATTTTACTATTGTGTCGTGGCTTTTCTTTTAGATAATGGTCTGTTCGTTTCGCTGAAAAAACAAGCTGAAACACTGTTCCGGCTGATTTGTTGCGAAAGAAAAACACTGTTACGGCTGAAAAAACAAGCTGAAAAAGATGGATTATAAGATAAGCGAACATGGCCAATACCCTAATGATGCATCTTTGGGCGTGCTGTCAACGGCTCTAAAATTTACCCATTTTTCCATGATTTATTTGTATCTACTTTTGTTTGTTGTCCCAATTCAAAATACATACACTACTACAGAATGGACTTGTTGTCCCGGGCGGTAACGGCCTTTAGTCCCGGTTACCGCGCCGGGACAACGATCCCGGGACTAAAGGTGGAACCTTCAGTCCCGGGTCATCGAGCTGGGACTAAAGAGTGACCTTTAGTCCCGGTTGGTGTACCAACTGGGACTAAAGGTCCTCCAGCCGAGCAAACCTGGCCGCACCCTTTAGTCTCGGTTGGTAACCTCAACCAGGACTAAAGGTTATTTTTCTTTTTCTTTTTTTTGTTTAATTTGTTTTCAGTTCAGTTACACATATTTGTTTAATATATAATATGTTTTTATGTACGTATTCTACACTGCTAATATAAATACACGCACGCATATAATTACATCTAATTCTCATCTCGAGCATTATTATATTCGAATAAAGTATAAAACTATATATATTATAGATATATATGTATATATACAACACTTTCATAATCTTGTTCTCGAAAATAATGATATCAATAAACATTTAATTTACATCATTAGTTCCTTAGATCAAAGTAGAACTCGCCGTTGGGATTTAGCACTTTTTCTAGAAGATATCCTGCTATTGACTCTTGAACTGCTTTCAGATGGTCTTTTTGCATGACCCTTCGTTTCAACCATTCAGTCTTGCATTTGAAATAAAAGGAAAAGTATTAATACATATATATATATATATATTCATTTAAAAATAAATAAAAAATTGATATATACGTACTCTGAGGACATCTTCAGGAGTTCTTCTTATGTATGCAGTGATAAATTCACAAACGTAGTATCCACACAAGTTATTACCTGGTTCTTGCCGCAAACACCACTGTATGAGAAGAAGATTATTCTCATCATCTCACACAGTAAATTGAAGTACGATATAGTAATTAAACACGTGGGGAAGTATATATAGTACTACTTACTGGTATTTCAACTACATTAAGTGGTGCCTTGCAATCCTTGCGGTGTTGCCGAATAAACTCTTTCCAAACCCTGTGCGACCAATAATGTACGATCGTTAATAAATTATAGGCAAAGTCTATTCAATAATAGTTGTGCGCGAGAGATCGAAATTACCCCTGGATAATGTCTATCATATCTTGGTATTGTGCTCGCTCTTTTCTCAATGAGTCCAAGATTACTAACTGACTTGAGTTTAACTCAATGACAATGAGTATCCAGTGAAAACCTGCATTGGTTTATACACACGTACATGCATATAAGTTGTATTGATATTACATAAAATGTGTAGACTACATTATTATTAACACTTACTCAAAGTTGTACGGGAAAAGTATTGTTGTCTTGTCGTGCTGCTTCACTGAAGAACTTCATGATATTCAGTCTGTGCTTCAGATACCCAGTGGTCCTTGACAATAATATCGGTTTTGAATACGATATAAGGATCAATGAAGTCCAACACTGGTGTCTTGTATTCTTTGGAGCTCTGACATCTGGAATCTGTATATAAATATAAGTTACATGCTGAGGATAATTATATATACACGTACGCATGGAAAGTGAGTTTATTAAATAAAAGTAAGAATCACTTACAAACAAAAGGAGCTAATGATTGATTTGTCCAGAGCGTCCAAGTGGAATAGTTGATGCAATTCTTCGAAACTAATATGTAAGATGTCATCTCCACGGAAGTAATGATCGGTCTCTAAATCTGACAAAGATCCACTGCTCACCCCTGCCACACGCCTGCATGTACCACTTGTTGAGCAAGTACATTTGCGTACCCAATTCATTCAGAGCCGCAGGGTTGTACAGACTTTTGCCAAATTTATAAGTCTTCCAGGTATCAACTTCCAGGTTCTGGATTGGAGCTTTGCCCATCACTTGATCCAAGGTTAAACCAGTTTGTTCAAAAAAATCATTAAGGTCTTGAACCGACACTTCTCCAGAGTTGTCTGGTCGATAGACTTCTATGTTGGAACCATATTGATTAGCAACAACAAGATTTTGCATTGGTTGCTTCTGTTGTCCGAGCTGTGGGACATCCTTCCCTGATGCTCTTTTCCTTTTCTTATGTGCATCATGTGACTTCACGAGGGAGCGGTCATAGTCTGATAGTGGCGGTGGCTTACGAACTTCAAGCATCTTTTTCTTGTGAGCTTCGACCTTCTGCCTCAGCTGATCTCGTGGTATATAAAAGTACGACTTCTCCTTAAGCTTCGCTTGTCTCTGCTTTTGGATATCTATAAAAAAATCTTTCACTTTTTTGCCTTCTTCAGCTGCTATTTGCTCATCAGTCTTTTCAGGAAGTATTTCTTGAGAAATAACTCTTTTTTTGGGGTCTTCTTTGCCGCCGGGACCTTAGACGTCTTTGTAGTGCGTCGCTATGGAGGTGGTGGGGGCGGTGTTGGAGATCGGCGTGGAGGCGATGAGGCCGGTGTTGGAGTCCAGCGTGGAGGCGTTGGAGATCGTTGTGGAGGCGGTGGGGCCGGTGTAGGAGTTGAAGATCGTTGTGGAGGCGATGGGGCCGGTGTAGGAGTTGGAGATCGCCGTGGGGATGAAGTCGTCTCGCCCCCCGTGACGCTGTGATGAGATGGGGAATGAATGATTGGGCTAGGCTGGGGGGAGACCCTGCTACAAAAACAAGTTGTGGTCAATTATTTTTGAAGCCAATATAAAATTAATGGAAAAATAATATTTCATTCACTATCATTCGTACCTAGGGTGAGGTAGGGGAAGCGGTGGCGCCCCAGGAATGATGATGAAGCGTTTGCGCCATTGAATAAATGTCTTCTCTGCTTCTCCTAGTGTCTTCTCCCCATCACCGCCTTCAATGTCAAGAGGAACATTGCTGTAACCTTTGAGCACTCTATCGACCGAGACGCTAGCATATCTAGGTTGAATAACTGACCCATGGATTCTTGGTGTCTTCGTTCGGTCTATTGGAGATACAACCCCGATAGCCACCATGATTGATGCATTATTATCATCTGGAATGTGCAGCTCATATGTTGTTAGAGGCTCGGTAATGTCATCAACAGGGAAGTGCAACCCAGCATCACCTTGAATAACTGGCAGCTCTATGGAAGCACAACTGCTTTTCATCTGACCAACGGGGCTAATGGTGACTCCCGACGTCGATTGCATTTGACTCATTGCTAGCTGCACTTGCCTCTTGATCTCCTCATGCATTCTTGCCTCAAGAGATTTTTCTCGTTCACGTGATTCAAGCAATGCTTGTCGTGACTCATTAACAAATTGCTCCAATACACGGATTCGGTCTGCCTCCTCATCCTTCTTTCTCTGGCGGCTTCTGTAGGTATCCCTGTCTGCTGGGAATGCTTGTAGCCACGGAACCGCCCCATAGCCTCTTGTTCGACCACCATGTTCGGGATTCTCTAGGGCATATGTCAATTCATCCTCTTCTCTGTTGGGCTTGAAAACACCACTATCAGCTTCTTCCCTAGCACGAGCTAGTCTCTGTGTTGCTCTCTCAATTTTTTGGCCAAAAATTAGCTTGCCAGTGTCTGGGTCTAGGCTTCCCCCATGAGCGTAGAACCAATTCTTCGCGCGTTGAGGCCAGTTCTTCTCTATTGTTTCAGGTATGATTCCCTTGGTAGTAATCTCTGCTTCTAGGTTCTGCCACTTGGGAATAGCACTCCTATAACCACCTGATCCCATGCGATGATGGTATTGCTTCTGTCGGGCATTCTGCTGATTCCTCATCACACGTTCCTCACTCTCTTGAGATGTCTTGTATTATACGAAGTCATCCCAATGGGACTCCAACTTGACAAACGCCTTAGCATTGAAATTCGGCGTTTCATTCTTCAAGATAAACTTTTTATACAATGTCTTCTTCCAACTCTGGAACAATGTTGCCATCTTCTTCATTGTCCAATCCCTCACTAGCTCCTTCAAAGCATCATCTGCTTGTAATGTGAAATGCTGAGTGATATCTCTCCAAGCTAGGTTCTTGTCACGATCAGATACAAAACTAACATTAGAAGCGGATATCTTCTGCTTCCATTCACGAGCACTAACTGGGATCCTATCCCTTACAATGAACCCACATTGATTGACATATGTCTGAGCATGTGGTCCCAATGGTTTGCCGGTGTCGGTGTCGAATTCTGATATTATGAAACGGCCCTCTAATGGCTTTTTTGGCCCTCAGACTTTCCTACTCTTGCCGGTGGTTGATGTAGATCCAGAGACCGGCTACATGAGTAGAAACACAACGATTAACAACAAATATACGTACGCATGCATCTATAAGAGATGATAGATAATCGAATATACCTCGCCAGTATTTTCTTGCGCGACAATTTGTTGATCTTCAACCACCGGCATATTCAGGATATCATCATAATCAGCAAAGTACTGACTCGTGTCATCCACATTGGTGCCGGCGTTGATAATATTCGCCATTATGTCATCATTCAAGTTATCATCCGGAGCAGCCATTTGTATCTTCAAGATAACACATAGATATATAGAATTACTATGGCACATAACATAAGTACATGTGATAACACATATAGAATTACTAAATCCAATTAAATATAATAACACATAATATTTCATAAGGATAAACAATAATAAGGTATAGGCTTTGGAATCGAATAAAAAACACTTTCGATCCAAAAAACATGGAAATAAGTACATGTATATATACATATATAATGATACAATTTTCTCTCTCTCTCTCAACACATAGAATAAGTGCATATGTATATATCTCTAGATATGCATGTGATAACACATAGAATGTCTCTCTAGATACAATTTTCTCTCTCTCTCTCAACACATGGAAATAATTAAGTACATGTATATATACACATAGAAATAATTAAGTACATATATATATGTATACATATAGAATCTCTAGATAGAATTAATTACTAAATCTAATTAAACCTAACATATATACATAGATAGAATTTTACTAAATCAAAATTAAATCTAACACATATAGAGAGAGAGATAGAATAATAATTACTAAATATATCAAAAACTACAATAAAAACTATCTAAAAAACTATCTAAATAAAGTAATAATTAAATTTTAATACATTTAAATCTAATTAACATATATCAAAAACTATCTAAAAACTAAGAATAAACTACTAATTAAATTTTAATACATTTAAATCTAACATATATATCAAAGACTACCTAAAAAAACTATCTAAAAAGTATCTAAAAAACTATCTAAATAAAACAGGCTATGGATGCATGCATGGCCATGCATGCATGGTGGCTGGGCGTGGCTGGCCATGGGGCCGAGCAGAGCCGCGCGAGGACGACGTACGGCGGAGAATCGACGGCCGCCGGGCAGGGCTCGACGACGACGGCGGCGCGGGCGCGGCAGAGACGACGATCAAGGCCGGGCGGAGGTAGACGACGGCGGCGGCGCGCGCGGGTGCTGCAGAGACGACGAGATCGATTCTAGATCGAAAAGTAGAAGATGAACCGGTCGATATATATATGCCGGGACCCTTTAGTCCTGGATGGTAACACCAACCGGGACTAAAGATCCTTTAGTCCCGGCCGGTAAGCCGAACCGGGACTACAGGTCCAACCCTTTAGTCCCGGCTCGGCTTACCAGCCGGGACTAAAGGATCTTTAGTCCCGGTTGGTGTTACCAGCCGGGACTAAAGGTATTTTTGGGCAGGCAATTCCGCCCACCCTTTAGTCCCGGTTCCTGGCCTAGGCCGGGACTGAAGGCCTGAAATTTTTGCAGCCCGCCAAAGTGTTGTTTTTTCATTAAGGATTGTAGATCTTGATGAGCTGCTCAAATGAGACACTAAATGACCTCAGATGAAAAATCTCTGAATACCAAGTTTGATCATCTCAGCAAGATCTACAATTGTTACATAGCTCATTTTCCATTTGAGAAAGTTTTATCAAACACTAGTCACAAATCTTTGATTCTCATATAGACTTTCTAAAACTATGTCAGACACTTGTGAAATCTGAACTACATTTTATTCAAACTTTCTCAAATGAAAAAATGGCCTATATAAGGATTGTATATCTTGATGAGCTGAACAAACTTGGTATTCAAAACTTTTCAATTGGAGACAATCTAGGGTTCCGAAAACTAGTTTGTAGGCGTCGAAATTTAAAAATCACAAATTTGAACCGTCCAAACTATCTCAAATGGAAAGTTGACCAAAACAACAATTGTAGATCTTGATGATTTTAACAAACTTGGTACTCAAAACTTTTCAATTTGAAGTCATTTAGAGTTCAGAATACTAGAGTCAAAGTGTTGTTTTTTCATTTGACCAAATTTGACTTGGTCAAACTTGCTCAAATGAGACACTAAATGACCTCAGATGAAAAATCTCTGAATACCAAGTTTGATCATCTCAGCAAGATCTACAATTGTTACATAGCTCATTTTTCATTTGAGAAAGTTTTATCAAACACTAGTCACAAATCCTTGATTCTCATATAGACTTTCTAAAACTATGTCACACACTTGTGAAATCTGAACTACATTTTGTTCAAACTTTCTCAAATGAAAAATGGCCTATATAAGGATTGTATATCTTGATGAGCTGAACAAACTTGGTATTCAAAACTTTTCAATTGGAGACAATCTAGGATTTGCATCGTTGTATCATGCGGGCACAACAGTGAATTTTTTCTTGACGTATGACTCTTGGTTATGATCTTGTCGTAACCATGGAGTGTCTTCATCATTTAACATGATACTTGGATCTTTCTTCACTATGAAGGGTGGAATTAGGACATTTCTTTCATAATCTTCTGACATGTCTGACTTGTCTTCAATTCCCACTATATTTATTTTCCCAGAAAGAACTATGTGGCGCTTTGGCTCATTGATCATTGAGTTGATGTCTTTGTTTTTTCCTCTCTTTGATTTTGTAAACATGTCTTTCACATAGAACATCTGACTCACATCGGCAGCAAGGACGAATGGTTCGTCTTTGTACCCAATATTGTTGAGGTCCACTGTTGTCATTCCATACTCTTTGTCGACTGTTACCCCTCCTCCGGTCAGCTTCACCCATTGGCACCGGAACAAAGGGACTTTAAAATTAGGTGCGTAGTCTAGTTCCCATATATCTTCTATGCGGCCATAATATGTTTGTATATTCCCATTTGGATCTGTGCCATCTATGCGAACACCACTATTTTGATTGGTGCTCCTTTTATCTTGGGCAACTGTGTAAAATGTATTCCTATTTATCTCATACCCTTGGTACGTGAGGATATGCCATGATGGTTGCCTAGCCAACAAATACAGTTGCTCATCAATATTGTCATAGCCTTGACATTCTTTTCGCAACCAACCACTGAAACTTTCCATGTGCTGACACCTAATCCAAGCTTCAGTCTTCCCTGGAAACTTGGATCGTAAGAACTCCTTATGTATCTCGATGTACGGATGCACCAATGACGAGTTCTGAAGAACTGTGTAGTGTGCTTTATTGAAATAATCGTCTTCCATACCAATATATGTTTTCTTCCATAAAGTTCCTTTACCACTAAGTCTCCCCTCATGTCGCGATTCGGGAACGCCAATCGGGGCAAGGTCAGGAATAAAGTCAACACAGAACTCAATGACCTCCTCTGTTCCATAGCCCTAGGCGATGCTTCCTTCAGGCTTAGAACGGACTTTCACATATTTCTTCAAGACTCCCATAAACCTCTCGAAAAGGGGAACATGTTATGTAAGAACACAGGTCCAAGAATACTAATCTCCTTCACCAAATGAACTAGGAGGTGTGTCATGATATTAAAGAAGGATGGAGGGAACACCAACTCAAAGCTGACAAGACATTGAACCACATTATTCTATAGAGTAGCTAGTTCCACTGGATTGATTGCCTTCTGAGAAATTGCATTGAGGAATGCACATAGCTTCACGGTGGCTAGACATACATGTGGAGGTAGAATTTCTCTTAAAGCAACTGAAAGCAATTGCGTCATAAGCACATGGCAGTCATGGGACTTTAAGTTTAGGAATTTCTTCTCTGGCACATTTATTATACCCTTTATATTGGAGGAGAATCCCGATGGGACCTTGATGCTGCTTAGACATTCGAACATGATGTCCCTCTCTTCTTTGCTAAGCGTGTAGCTAGCAGGACTTAAGTAATGACGTTCATCATCTGTCTTCTCTGGATGAAGGTTGTCTCGTTCTTTCATGCCCTGCAAGTCCTGGCGTGCTTCAAGTGAATCCTTTGGTTTCCCGTACACACCCATGAATCCTAATAGGTTCACACAAAGATTCTTTGTCAGGTGCATCACGTCGATTGTGTTGCGGACCTCTAGGACTTGCCAATAGGGTAGCTCCCAAAAGATGGACTTCTTCTTCCACATGGGTGCGTGTCCCTTAGCATCTTTGGGAACAGATTCGCTGCCTTGTCCTTTTCCAAATACTACTTTCACATCCTTGACCATTGCGAGTACATCTTCTCCGGTTCGGTTATGAGGCTTCTTCCGGTGGTCTAGCTTACCTTTAAAATGCTTACCTTTCTTTCTTACTTGGTGATTCAAAGGAAGGAATCGAGATGGCCAAGGTACACGACCTTTCGACATCTTTTCAAATATATACTGTCAAGGTCATCAAAACAATGTGTGCATGCATTATATCCTTTGTTTGTCTGACCTGAAAGATTACTTAAAGTAGGCCAATCATTGATTGTTACGAACAACATTGCTCATAGGTCAAAGTGTTCTTGTTTGTACTCATCCCAGACACGTACACCTGGTTTGTTCCATAAAACTAGAAGTTCTTCAACTAATGGCTTCAGATAGACATCAATGTCGTTGCCAGGTTGCCTCGGACCTTGGATGTGGAGCAGCATCATAATGAACTTCCGCTTCATGCATAACCATGGAGGAAGGTTGTAGATACATAGAGTAACTGGCCAAGTGCTATGACTAGTGCTCTGCTCCCCAAAAGGATTCATACCATCTGTACTTAAGGCGAACCTTAAGTTTCTAGCCTCATTTGCAAACTCTGGAAATTCCCTGTCTATCGCTCTCCACTGGGACCCATCAGCTGGGTGTCTCAGCATATTGTCTACCTTACGGTCTTCTTTATGCCACCACAACAACTTTGCATGGTCTTTATTTCTGAACAAATGTTTTAAGCGTGGTATTATAGGAGCATACCACATAACCTTGGTAGGGATTTTCTTTCTAGGACGTTGTTTACCCTCGATGTCACCAGGATCATCGCGCCTGATCTTATACCGCGCTGCTTTACATACCGGGCATTCATCCAAATTCTCGTATTCATTGCCATGGTAGAGGATGCAGTCATTAGGACATGCATGTATCTTCTGGATTTTTAATCCCAAAGGGCAGACAACCTTTTTTGCTTCATACGTAGTGGTGGACAATTCATTTGGCTTCAGAAGCATCTTCTTTATGAGGTTCAATAAATTCCTAAATGCCTTGTCGGATATACCATTCTTTGCCTTCCACTGTAGCAATTCCAGTGTTGTACCCCGTTTTTTTTGCCCCTCTTCGGCCGTCGGGTATAGCAACTTCCTATGATCCTCAAGCATGCGCTCGAACTTAACTTTCTCTTTTTCACTTTCGCATTCTTGTTGTGCATCACGAATGGCATCGCCAAGAGCATCACCGAGATCATCTTCTGCCGCTACCTCTTCTTCATCTCTCCCCATTGTAGTATCATCAAAGGCAGCATACTGAGCAATAATGTCATCAATGTCTAAATCTTCTCCTTCACCTTCTTCCATCATGACCCCGCTTTCTCCATGCTTAGTCCAACATATATAGTTTGACATGAAACCTGACTTAAGCAAATGTGAATGAAGACTCATTGAGCTTGAATATTCCTTTAAATTCTTACATATGGCACATGGACAGCACATGAAACCATCCCGCTTATTTGCCTTGGCCACACCTAAGAAATAGTGCACGCCCTCAATAAAGTCTTGGGAGCGGCGATCGGCATTATACATCCAATGGCGTGACATAATCTGCATTACATGACAAATTATGAAAACCTTGAACATAATTAAGTATTTTATTACACAACATAGATGACACACACACGGTTGATTAATTAACTAAGCCTGGCTACAACGTAAGCAATCCCAACTATCACTAAACAAACTAAAATTACAATGCACTTCAGTAACATAATTATTTCGTGATCGTACGCAACTAAAACAGACAAATTATTCTTCTGTTGAATATCAATAAGCTTCTCCTGCTGGCTCACTGCCTCATCATCAGCAGCCGCTACCTCAAGCGCACCCAAATTCTGCACGTATGTAGCATAATCTTCCTCCCAGTACCAACCATCGCATCCATTGCCCTCCCACTGAAATTAAAGCCAAAAATATTTAGTCAAAAATATTCAAGAAAAGCAGGTCAATTAGCCATAATTATAAAATGCGTAAGAAACTCACATCGCGATCTGGGCACTTGTAGAAAACACGACCCTTGTTGGGTCCCTGTCTCTTGACTCGGTACTCCATCACAATCTTCTGCTTACACTTGCCGCAGATAATGAGAGAGAGTTTTGGCCTCAGTCGTTTCGCAACCGAACGAGAGGCCGAGGATCCGGTACCAGTTGTCATCTACTTTCTATACTTATTTTTGCAAACTAGTGTAAATTTCATATTTTCTAAAATGATATATTTAAACAAAACTAGTACGGATTTCATATGTTTCAATAAATAACCATCCGTACTAGTTGACCTTGCTTACGTGATCATCTCGGCGAGCATTTCACCACCGGACGGCACCGTACTTGGCCAAGGAAGAGCTCCGATTCTACGAGAAAGGGAACACGGTCTTCCACGACCGTTGCCGCTCTCCCTCGTAGAATCAAAGCTCCTCCTTGACGTCCGTTACCGCTCGGCAGAGAACATGCTCGCCGACCTGAACACGGTCCGCAAGTTCAACTAGTACGGATTTTCTACAATTTTCTAACTATTTTCTAAGTTTTTCATTTCATGGAAAATTTAATTCTAAAAAATAAAAGGCATGATTTCTAAGTATTTCATTTCATGGAAAAAATAATTCTAAGTGACCTGCTCGATATCGACGAGCTCGCGGGCGTTTATGTTGTCGAGGATAGTAACATTTGTAGATGACATTTGTAGGTCTGAAGTTATCAAATATCCATCAAATTATAGCTCAAAAACATGTTTCAATAAATAACCATCCGTACTAGTTGACCTTGCTTACGTGATCATCTCAGCGAGCATTTCTCCACCGGACGGCACCGTACTTGGCCAAGGAAGAGCTCCGATTCTACGAGAAAGGGAACACGGTCTTCCACGACCGTTGCCGCTCTCCCTCGTAGAATCAAAGCTCCTCCTTGACGTCTGTTACCGCTCGGCAGAGAACATGCTTGCCGAGCTGAACACGGTCCGCAATTTCAACTAGTACGGATTTTCTACAATTTTCTAACAATTTTCTAAGTTTTTCATTTCATGGAAAAATTAATTCTAAGATCACGTAAGCCACCGGGGACGAGGATGGCGCGTGCTCCAGCGAGGACGAGCGAGGCGTGATTTTGATGAACTAATTTAACTTTTGTTTATCCAAACATATATGCAAATCATCATGTGATTTTGAGCTAAAAATGACATATAAAATCATAATAAAGTCCAACATATAAAGTTACACATGCATCTACATCGCAAAATGAGATAAGCTACTGATAAAACATAAAAGGATTAAGTTTGTTACCTCCAAAATGGAAGAGCAACACCAATGGAGGGGGAGAGAGCAAGAACAACAGCAAGCTGAAGAACAGAGGCAGTGAGTTTGAATGGAATGGCTCGGGCTCGGGGAGGAAGAAATGAGTTGAATTATAGGCCGGGATAATTAGTCCCGGTTAGGGGGCCAAACCGGGACTAAAGATTAATCTTTATTCCCGGGGCATCACCCAAACCGGGACTAAAAGCTTTAGTCCCGGCTGGGCAGGGACCTTTAGTCCCGGCTGGTATTACCAACCGGGACTAAAGGGTCCTTTAGTTCCGGGGGCAAAAAATGCCGAGGCTAATGTCAATTTGGGACATCGTTCTAAAGTCTGTTCTCTAGTAGTGATATCTTCTGTTATCAAGTGAGCTAGGTGGAAAAGCAAAGTGCAACTAGTAAGTGAATCTCTCCTTTTATTGCATTTACAGGTGTTTCACATGACTGACCTCTGTGGCCCCCCACCTTTCTGAAATAATGTAGAACAGTCAAGGAAATTAATTTGCCGAGTATTGCCTATATAAAATGCCCAACGGATGTTAAGCTATACATTGACGCACAAGAATATATATCTAGTAGCTACGAGCTACAACGATCTGAAAAGAATGAAGATAAGAGGTTATAGTGCGGATCGCTCTTATCCCTGGTTACACCCAGATTAAGAAACTGCGGCTATTTACAAGTCGAAGGCATGTTACACACATTTTTTTCAGGTTTATGTTCCAATCTTTTGATCGAGGTAGCCAGTTCGTGAATTCGAGGTGTCAATCATACTTCAAAAATAAAGGAGTATCTGGGCATGTGAAGCATCAGCAAACAAGATGGGCAGAAGAGGAGATTTCGCTCCTGGTGTACACTCAACTGTGATTCATGGTTCAGCTAAAGATGTACCAAAAGATCGCCTTTGGCCATGCACAACAGCTCTTGCTCGGACCAACAAGCCTATACCACCAGTTCACCACAATCCATTCCAAGACAGACCAAAATTGCTAGCCACTACACCCCAGCAAGAATCGAGAGAATCTGTACTTGCATGCACGCATGAGTCATCAGTGTATCGTCAACCTATATGAAATCTCGACCTGATGGAACGAGGTTGTAACAGTTTTTTCAGGTCGCAGGCATACAATTGCGGCCACACAAACCGGATACCATTAACAATTGACAACTTAGAAAATAGAGCATAGGCAACCAACAATTGACAAGCAGCGCACTATGAGAATCTGCATAAACTACGGACCCCCCGTGTTTGTTGCACGCACTGCAACGTTGGCTGGACATGGCAACCAACCACTATTCCATGCAAACCTCAAGTGATTAACTTGTAACCAACCACTATTCCATGGTAACCGTGCATCAAATTGTGGCAAGAATGAATGTATGCTTATTGTGAACGTGCATAGTGACATTTGAGAGTGCACGCTATGCTCGGCAACGTCAACTTTGCATTGCTTTGGAAAAAAAAAGCCAGACATAGCTTGGTCATATGATCAATCTCATATACTTCCGCTGAGAAAAGTTATAATATATCACTGCTACCGTAAGGATTTGTGCCAAAGGGCCTCTAGACCAAGCGTCTCGGTGGCACTCCTCAGGTCCTGGGTTCGACTCCCCGTAGGAGTGAATTTCAGGCTAGGGTTAAAAAAATCCCCTCGTCTGTCCCACGCCAAAGCACAGGTCTAAGGACGGGTCCGTTCTCACAGGGCGACGGTGCCGCTGTGTAAGGGTGGGACAGGGGTTCGGGGGGTTTCTGGGCCTGCGTGACAAGGTCTTCTTCTTAATGCAATGCCTGGGGGTGGTCATACCCTCGCAGGTCCAGTTTTTACCGTAAGGATTTGTAGGGGCGGCTCGTAACGGTTTGTAGGGGCGGTTTCCCCAGCCGCCTCTAAACAACCGTGTTTACAAATCATTGATTTGTAGGGACGGTTCCCAAGCCACCCATAGAAACTGATTTGTAGGGGCGTGTCACGACCCAAAAATTGCTACAATTGTTCACAAGCATCATGTGCATTTATAATTAAAACTAGAATTTGACTTGTGCCTAGACTCACCAAAACAGAGCACTGCCAGTTTTGGCGGATCGTCCGACATCACCACCAGATCGTCCGACGCCTCTGGCGGACTATTTGTTAAATTTGACCGACACCTATAACATGCAAATGTTATGCTGTCACACACACACCACTAGGACCCACATGTCAGCACTCCATCTTACAAAACCCATCAGCCCTCTCTCTCCCTCATCCTCTTTGCCATTCACGTTGAAAACCAGAGAACAAGAGAGGGAGAGGAGAAGAGAAAGGAGGAGAAGAGGAAGGAAGAAGAGGAGAGGAGGAGGATGCCCCCTGCTGCAGCCATGATGGAGGTCGTCGCCGGCAAGCTTCCCCACACCACCACCTCACCGGTGTTGGAAGAGACGGACCCAAGCTTCGTCACCTTCTTCCTCGAGCCATGGAGCAAGCCCGACGCCGATCTCCCACCACAAGGCGTTCTGGTCCGAACTGCTATAGATGGAGCTTCCCCAAGGCATGGTGAGCACATACCCGAAGTCCCCAACCATTTCCCCCAAACACACATGGCCATCCCATTGAGCTCCTTGGCCTCCAATGGTGGTTTCCACCATTGATAGGGGCGAGCTCACCAAATCCCATGCATGTCACATCTAGAACTTGGAGAAGGTTCCCTACATCACTAGAAAGCCATAGGAACAAACCGCACTCGATTCAGAGTCTGGATGCCCCGGGAATCGATCCTAACATGTTTGCACAGCTGTTGTTCGTCGTTTATCGGATGGTCCATCATTTTGGCGGAGTGTACGTTTAATTATAGCCAAAACCCGGGAGCAGCCTGTGTTTATCGGACGTTTCTATCTTAGTTCGGAGTGTCCTATAATCTCTGCATGTGTGCACAACCTACACTTGTAAAATCCATAGAAGGTGCATTTCACCTCAAAAATGGCGAAATGAGTTTTGTTGTGCTCCATAGAATATCCTCTATCACCTAGATATAACTTTGGCACCAAAGGGCATATCTCATTTTTGACCACCGGAGGAGGCTAAGCCCTTATAATTCACCGGAGGCTCCGCCACATGCACCGGAGTGTTCGTTGAGTTATAAATCACAGACAGAGAGTTACACAAGAGCATAGACTCCATACCGGAGAGTCCGACCTTAGTTTGGAGAGTCCGATGTTCCCAGTATGTCCTTTTCCCACTAAGTCCTAGAACCACCGGACTGTCCGACATTCACGCTGGACTACCCGATGACATAAACCGACATCCCTTCAATGTATGCCTGAACACTCACTCTTGCATGTTTAATATAATGTCATGCATACATAAGTATCTCATACATGAACATATATATAGGTACGTGATATCAGAGAGACGCCCAACGATGTTCCAAGCTATGGGATCCTTGCTCACCCTACAAGCAGGCACCCCACTATTATGAACCCTACTTTGGATACTTATCAAGTCACATTATGAGTTATGCATTACATGTAGTCTTGGATAATGACCTCTTCATACTACACCTAGAGTAGCTTAATAATTTGCTAGGAGCCTCTCACCTTAACAATGGGAATGGGAACTCTTAATGCTTATTGCTTAGTTGCTTGGGCAACGGTAGAAGTCGAGCATGAGAAGGGAACTCATACTCGCACGTGTAGGATGCTACACCTGGAAAATTAACTATTAAAACCAATGAGGGTATAACTTGACCCACCTTACTAATCTAGCTAAGGACTAATATCCCTAATATGATAATCTTGATGATAACTTGGATATCTTGCTCATGCGAGGGGTAGGTCATCGTGAGTGTGGGATCTTAGGCGACGTAGCTCGTGGAGCAGTAAGGACCGCGTATTGGGATACATAAGTCCGAGTAACCACCCATACAGACCACATGCCGTGGATAGGGTGGACAAGTCATGTAACTAATTGCGACCTATCTATCCGTGAAACTGGCAAGGGGGCGGCGCTAGGTAGATGTTGTACATAATGAACTGGGGACCCGTTACAGTACAGAAGCCTAACCCGAGACTAGGAAGAGGGGTGGAAACATGACCCGGGCATCCAGTCGAACCTTTCATGTGACATTCGGGCCGGATTAGGGGTAAGGTTGGAAGGTGTGAGGCAACCGTTACTCTCATGCACGAGGTATGGTGGTTTGTCCCATCCTTCCATGTGGGTATAGTTGCACACCTCTGCAGAGTCTTGAAAGCCTGGAGTCTCTCGAGACGGAACTATTCGGTTGTTCTTTCTTTCTATAGCC